>NC_141787.1:17162962-17462962 GCF_054643075.1 Acanthaster planci | reverse complement strand
ACACCCCGGTAGCTTCCTGGATCCTCCTAAAAGCCTCTTCATACGTCGTGACCTTCACCCAATTATCCTCATCCATCTGTGACTGACGTTTACTTTCTGCATAACCATGACAAAAAATTGTCGTAATGTTAGTGAACATGATTTTGTAGTCAACTTGAATTTATTACACTATTATGAGTTACTTTTCATTATGAGCTACCTTGTGATGGATCATCTGCCTGGAGTGTAGCACGGGCTCGTTTCTCAATCTTGTCAGCCATTTCCTTCTGTTTATCTGCTTGTTTCTTCATTCGGGTTAGTGTGCGATCACGTGATCGTTTTGCTTCGATCATTGTCTGCTCCAAGACACTTAACTCTGCCTGTAAGAATAGCAATGTCTTAATTTCAGTTGAATGTCCAGGAAAAATTCGTATCAGTTTGTTTGTATTTGAGTTGTCATAAATTATTGTCTTCAGTATTCAATGAGCTTCAATATACCTTTGCCTGATCTCGCTTGATTCGTGCATCCTGACTGATTCCCGTCAATTCCCTCAACTCTTGTCGTTGTTCTTCAAGGGCACCCTCGAGAGCTTTTAGCCTTTTAGGTAGGCTTAGCCTTTCCTTTTATAAAAAAAAAAGACAACAGCATGATTTAATGTCATCTTCATCATTCCAATAATTGTAAATGAATCTCTAGCGGCCTTTCCTGGGTGTTAAATTAACATTGTCATTTCTGATAAGACTTGAAGGTTTTCATGGTGAAAGAACTATATGAGTAATACGATTTTGGTTACTCCATGGATCAATCTCTTTCTTGAATACGTTTGGTTCTAAACTTGACAGTGTGTACTCTGTCCGTCTTCAGAAGACTGCGGGATTCTAACTGGGAGTGGAGCGTATATGGTGTAGAGAGGGATCCAGATGTAGGGGTTAGCTCGGTGAAGCGTTGAGGCGGGAACAGTGAAGGCGGGCACAATGGGTGCTGCACTGGATCCTGGCACTGCATAACCTGAGTGTGTGCTTACTCAAGTGTGTCAGTTGGGGTATGCAGTGGGAGAGTGAACAGCTGGGTGCCAAGGGTAGAGAAGACCCATGGGCTAACTAAGGAGGGAATCTAATTGGGGAGTCCTAAGGTATAGGAGACCTATTGGACTGGGATGTGAGGATGGGCGCCAGATATCGCTGAAGCCGATGTCTTGGGGAACTGTGTCATGCTTGATGATTTCTATGGCTTCTCTGATGCGGTGGGGATACCATCGTTCGATGCTGGTGATGAGTTCAGCTTGGCTTCAGTTGATCTGATGGTCTTCAGTGTGGGAGTACTTGATTATGAGTGACTTTTCAAGTTTTCCCAGATCCCAGATCCACCCCAGCCAGAATCACACATACTCAAGAAAGAGATTGATCCATGGTGTAACCGCAATTGTTTTACTCATACTGTCATTTCTGCTTACCTCTTCAAGACACCGGACAATCTCTAAGTAGGTCTGTTGTAATTTCCTTGCTGTTTCATGTTTGATTCTTGCTTTGTCCAGGTTGTTCTCTACCATACGAATTGTCTAAAGGAAATCAATAAAGGACTTTTCTATACCCATGCCTTCTTTCTTACACTGTTTCAGGTCTTAAATCTTAATTTTTAAAGGATCGAAGTCAACGTATTTGTAACGTGCCTTGAGGTCATATTGACACACATATGTAATCCGAGACTGGACAGTAATACAAATTATCCAAAATCTTGGGGAGAGGGAATCCGCAACCCAAGGTGCCCATAAAATCAACCCTGATCTTTTTGTTAATCATCTCTCCTTACTTTGAGATCATACTGCGCGTAGTTGTTATCGCTGTTCTTAGCCAAGAGTTCCAGTCTTGCTAATGCCGTTTCCAGCTCCTTGATTCGAGATTGTCGCTTCTCTTTTTCTTCCCTCAAGGAGTTCAGCTGCTTTTCCTTCTCACACATCTTCTGATCCATCTCAGCGATAGCATCCTAATAAGAAAAACAAACAAAAATCATTGTGGGATAACTTCATTCATAACTAACGTTTCCACATTACTGCATGAAAAGTTTGTGAAGGTGAGGAAAAATTGGAAAATGATGTGTTCTAACCTCTGCTGTTTTTCTTCGAAGAGCCAGATTTTCGTCCCTGCGAGACATGAGTGCTTCGTGGATAACCCGCTCGTCTCCCTTGAATGGACATTAATAGAAAAGAAATAACAATGCTTTAAAAAGATAATTTAAAACTTACAACCAAAACGAAAGACAAGAAAAATAAAATGCTCGTCAATTTTCTTACATGACGAGTTTGTTGAGCAAGAACCACTCTCTTTTCCTTGTTGTTCCGTCGAAGGGCTGCAATTTCGTCTTCATTGCACTGCTTGTCGACCTGAGAACTCTCATAATACGCACGGTGATCACGCTCTGAAGGGTCATCACATGAAAATACAATATTTTCCTTTAGATTTTTTTTTGGATGCTTTATTATAGTTCCCGAGGCCTGGACAGTGTCAGTTTAATATTACCTGTTTATGTTCTACCTTGGAGAAACATTTTTTTTTATTTTGAGAGTAAAAGATGAGACCCCAGTTGGATAAATGACATGCTCAATTATGACGACTCAATTACATTGCACAGCCTAATCTTTAAAAAAAATGAGGAGCGAGTTGCCCTTTGGAAACAGGAAAAAGTTCTAACTTGAATGTGAAAGATGTTTGCTGTTTTGAGAAATGAGTGTACCCGAATGAACGATTGGATATCAAACTCCAATATAAGGTATGGAAACAAACCTACAGGCGTGGGCCTAGACATTATTTCAACGTACCTTTTAGTGCTATTTTGCCTCTGCATTCGTCCATGTGATCATACACCGTCCATGCATTCATGGTGCTATCTTGGTTACTTGACGTCATGGTAAAAGTTCACAATTTAAAATTTCAAGGGGTAAATTTGTTAATATCGTTAATTAAGCAAAAGTGTGCTTCAGTAAAACATTGCAAATGGGACGGTATTTAGGCGTAATGCTCAGTTTCCCAGCCCAACACTGTCAAACGAAAGTTAACTAGTGTCTAATGTAAAATTATGTCTACTAACTATACACCAAATTATGATGATCCTAGAAGAAGGTCAAAGGATGTTTTGTTTGGGGATTCCATGCGCGTGAGTGTTTTTCCCGCACACCAAAGTGCGCCGTACACTGGTTCACTGAGCACGGTTCACGCGCAATACTTGGTCTCCATGGAGATCAAAGAGTGCCAAAAAAGATTTCGCCATGCAACCCAGCGCGTGAACCAGAACAATGGCTGGCATCACTCAGAAAAAACATAGAGCTATATATATAGACAGGAATATTCTTGTCGATATTCTGATCACTGTGCTACGCAGCCCTTCCATATTTCTTAGAGCTGTATATAGCTTTGTGGAAATTAATTTGCCATGGTGTCCAAATAAAAAATCTTAAATCTCTGTTTTATATCTATGACGTCAGCAGTGTTTATTGTATCTATGGCATTGATCTCCACAATAATGGAGATCACTGGTCTATGGCATTGTAACGCTGACACGCGTATGCCAATAGCAACGGGAAACAACCCTTCATAGAATCCTGAGTGTCTGCTCGTAAGACGTAAGCACACTCAAGGCGGACGCCGACAAACAATTTTTATTGCTTAAAGGGCCAAAGCTAAGCCCATACAAAAAGGTAAACCTTGGCCTTATGTGTGGCAGCATCTCTTTTGCATTATGCATTATTTTGAGGAAAGTTGAAACTATGATCTACGGACCACCAACATCGTTTAATGCAAACCAGGATCTTGTATAAACAGTGTATAGGTTTTGAGGATCACTTTCGAAATTTGATAACAATGCATTGTCTCCCTAAAAGACATTAGTCAGAGTTAGTGAATGCATTCTAGCGCAATTCAGCTTTTGAGGGACGTTGTCTGAAAAACAAGGGTTGGGATTTCACAAATCTTAGACGGGTTTAAAGTATTAACATGAAGTTTAGGATTTCTTTCAAGACAGGGCATAATGCGCCTTTCGCATCTAAGACATAACTTTGTCTCTTGGTGTAGTCGACCGTCATTTTCACCCAAGTTTCACAAACGCTAACGTCAATTTCTCTGGGTTGTCAGATCTGATCAGCGTTTCCTGACAAGACTTGTTAAAGTACGTGTCGGAATGGATTTACTGGGCCGACAAAATACGAAGATGTTCCTTGTCATTCTTCTTGGTCTGGATGTAATATCAGGTAAGATTATAGTTTAGGCTTTAGGCGTCGTGTAACGTTGCATTATAATACAAGCAATAATGAACTGTGTTTAGTATATTTCAGTCAATCTCCCTAACTTTTGAATTCGACTTTAGTGAAGAAAATGCTATTGATTTGATTCAAATGATTTGATTTGATTTGATTTGATTTAATTCATTTCAGTCATAGGCATACCAGGGAACCATTTCATCGTAGGTTTCATGGAGAATGTTGAGTCCAAGTATTCTTCTCAGCTTGTGATTGGTGGAAATCCGCGCACGCCATCAAACGTCACAGTTACATGCCCTGGGCTAAACTTTAGCCAATCATTTGAAGTTGTACAGCTGGAGACATCATTTATTGAGATTCCCATAGAAGCACTGAACATAGGGACACATCTCAAGAAGAAAGGGATTTTGATTGAATCATCAGCAGATATTACCGTGTATGGATTGAACACAGCCAGTGCAAATTCTATGGATGGATTTACTGCACTTCCAACGAAGTATCTGGGAATAGAATATCGCGTGATTTCGACAAATGTATCAAATCTGCTCCCATCAGATCAAAGATGGAGCGAGTTCCTTATCATTGGAGTATTTGACAACACAGAAGTTGAAGTGCAATTCGTTTCACCCACAATTTATCAAAATGTGAGTTACAACGTCGGCGACTCTCTCGAAATAATAATGTCTTCTTTAGAGACATTCCAACTGCAAAGCCAACAAGATTTGACGGGAGCACGCATTTTTTCCAACCAGCCAGTTGCCGTTATGTCTGGAAGCAAATGTGCAAATATTCCAGCGGACATTGCGGCTTGTGATCATTTGGTCGAGTTCTTGCCTCCGACCAACAGATTTGGGAATGAATTTATCCTTTCAACTTTCCTCTCCAGAATGGCTGGTGATTATTTCAAACTGGTTGGATTAGAACCAAACACCACTGTAAAAATTGTTGCGCCTAGTATCAGTAATGTGACAATACAACTGGGTGCAGGCGACTTCTACACGCTTGAACTGCACTCTTTAGAAAGTGGTTACGTCATAAGTTCTCAGCCAATCACGGTGGCCCAGTACTCTCAAGGAGCGTTCACTGACGGCGGGACCACAGGTGACCCTTCCATGCTCCTTGTAACTCCTATTAACCACTGGCTGCAAGGTAACTCTGCACAAACAGTTTTTTCCACGTTTGACGTCACTGCTGACGGCCTTAAGCCTATTCAAAGCTACGTAACTGTGACGTCACGGTGTGAATTTACTACTGACATCATGATCGACGGCAGATCATTTTCTGTTCCCAAAGAGCTAGTTACGATCCATTGGTCCTTTGATGACGTTATAAATTTCTGTGTGTTGCGTTTTCAGCTTAGTCCGGGGACGCATATTATTTCAGCTGTGAATGCGGACGCCACCTTTGCAGCGTATGTATACGGATTCGGAAAGCATATCGCTTATGCTTATCCTCTGGGGTCACAGGAAACACCGCTATCATCTACACCTCTTATAAATAGGCCTACAACTACTTATAAGCCATCTCAGGAACATAGCACAATATGTTCTGGGGCAAACCTTGTCTATTGGATTGTTATAAGTTTCTTGATTGTAACTTTGTGTGTTATGGCTGTTTTTATAATGGCATTTTGGGGGAAGCTTAAGAAAATTACAACAGTGCAACCCTTGCAGGCTAACAAACCGCGTAACATCAACTGGAGGGCTTAAAAGAAATTGTAGCCTGTGTATTGAGCAACAAATCACGCCCAAGTTCCAATTCCGTATGTATTCAATTGAACTTCGTCTTACATACTCTCAAGCACGATTTCATTCAGTTCAAAGGAAACAATCATAGTACATTAATGCGCAACATTTATTTCGCGTGACACTTTCAACTGAATTACTTATTTGTCAATTACATGTTTGTTATAGCTTATTCTTAGCCTGTGTGTAGTGTGGGATGGGGGATGAGGGGTGGGGATTTGTGACTTGCCCGACCATGGAAATATAAAAACCGGGGGAGGGGCGGACTGACACCGCATGCAGTTATATAGAGGGGCAAGGTTCCAGATATAGATTTACATCTGTAATGATATATTACATTCATGGAGAATCTTACGTCAGGATGGCATTTTTATAGCTTCCCGGGGTATGGTTTTCCCTTTTTGAGATATTTTTAGTCGTTGGGAAGTCTGAAAAGCTAGCCCCCCTCCTACCTTAACATGTGTGGAGAGGTATACCCCACCTCCCGGGATTCATGCCCATGTCCGTGTGCATAGTAGTGAAAATACATAGTAACGTGACGTGAGTATGCAATTTAACTCATTATACCATTGTATCGCAGTTTAGTTAGATCGGTTTTTCTTTTCTCCATAGTAATAGCCTACTTAGGCCACGTGAAATTTGAACTTGAAATTAAATATAAAGCGTACTTTTAATACACCCGCAACATACAAAAGTGACGTCAATATTACCATGTGAATTTATTAATTACTTCATGGGAACTATGCATGCCCTATTTAATTCTGTAACGCCGAGTCAAGTCATTTAAGAAAGTGACACGCATTGAGTCATAAGAATAAGTCGTCAAGTCAAGAGATTTACAACCTGACTCGACTCACAGTGACCCGAATCGATTCATTTACTACTGGGACTCGACTCGAAACGAGTCTCCATTGACAAGAGTTAGACTCTATTCAAGCCACTGTCTGAAGTCATTGTAAGTTTGTTATGCACTCAGTGCCAGCAGCCTCCAGTTTGTCACTGATGGTGTCCAGTTATCACGTGATGCCGGAAAATATACGATAACAACTGCTACGAAAACACCCACATAAAACAGGATAAATAAAGAAAAATTAAAGTTAAAATAGAACACTGACCCAAATGCGGAATAACACAAACAGGTCCCGCTCAAAAAGACCTATAATTTACTCACCATCCAAAGAATCCCCGCCACCATTGACAAGCCTCGAAATTAAACAGACTTTCACAGAGTAATTGATTTAAAGTTACAATAATGCTTCATATTTACAATACTGTTTGAGATATTGTAGAATTGACAATATTGATTTTTTATTATGTTAGATAAGATTGCATTGATTTTGAATATTAAAGGTTCTAAAAGGAAAAATACTACATATCTGTCATGGCTACTTGCATTCCACTACGTAAAAATAATAAAATAAGATGACTGGATTAAAGAAATGTCTAAGACGCTATTATTTATAACATAAAACTAGAATAAGATTGTTCCCTACTGATTATATGTGTTATCTTGATTAATAAAAACTGACACGTTGGGCATTAATTTACAATCGATTCCTTCTATTGGAATCATTTGTCGGCTGATTCTCTCGAGCACTGGGATCGAAACACAGAGAATCGTCGTCTTCATCATTATCGACCTTAGTTGTAATGACAAAGCCATTGATACTGGTGGATGCACAACAGTCCCCACCGTCCCAGTTACAATAGGCGCGATTGTTAATCTGTTGACATATGCCGTTAGCGATGTCACTCTGAAAGAAGGAGAAAATTATCAATTAGAATCATGTAATAAAGTGCAAAAATCTGTTCCAATATGCGTTGTCAGGCAACATAGACACAATATTTCTTACGTTACTCTATTTCCTCACAAACGGTTTTCCACGAGGCCTATGTGATGGTTATAGTTGTAAATAAAGATCACTTACCTCTACACATCCCTCAACACATGTGATCCTTCTAGGGTCAGGGAACCACTGCCTTTGAGCAGTACAAGTTATCACGTGATTGGATTTGGTCCAATCACCATCGGGAAGGGAGTATGAGGAAGAATTTGCAGTGAGTAGGACTGGCTCCCTGTCTGATCCATAGATTACTGGACAGACGGCAGTACAAAGAGAACCTCCATAAAGCAGGCGAAAAGGAAAAGATAATTAAAACCCAAAATTAGGTGATTGTTTTGTATTTTGTGAAGGCAGGCAGTAATGGAATATGTTCTGCAAGCAATATTGACAGCCTCCCCCTCAAACTCACAAAATTACCAATACTTTTTCACATTTTCAGATTAAAAATTCTAAGACTGCAACAAGCGTTGTTTTATGTAAAAGCTAAATAGCAGGTCACTGATGCTCCGACAATAATTCCTTGCACGTTTCTAAATATCGACGTGTTATTTGTTAAATTTGTTATAAACAAATTCATTCTGGCTTACCCACATCGTATCCATTTCCACACCTCAATTCCACATTCTTATTCCTGTTTGGTTCAGGGGGTTCACAAGAGCCTTCCAACGATCTGCATAACGTGAAATCCCCATCCCAATTTCCTGTGCTAGGATCGTGTGGATCTTGAATACATCGAATTGTATTCACGACCTCCAAGGACAAAAAATATTAAAAGGCTTACATATTTTAATGGATAGCCACTAAGAAATGAATTTTGCGAAAAATCTGAACGACGGTATTGTTTGAGGTCTAAAAGAGAGCATACACTGTGCAACACTAACCTCGTGTCCCACGTCACCGGTGACATCATCACAACTCAGACTACATACGCTGTTATAATTGAATCCATCCGTACAAGTGTAGAGATTGTTAAATACCATTGGAGGAGGATCACAAGTAATAGGTTCACAAGACGGTCCAGTCCAAGTGGCATCTTCTGTGCATTTATACTTCAACTTCTGTGGTTTTCGTCTACTAAACACCCAAAAAAGCAAAGTTTTTTTCTTGAGTCAGAATTTAACTAAATTTTCTTTTTTTTTGACCGAACAACAAAAACCACTCAACAATGCACAGATTGTGGACGCAAATAAATTGGTTAATGTTGGAAAACATATATTTTAAAAACAGTAAGTTTTATGATGCATTTACAATTTACCTTTTGGCGGAATGTCCACTCGCATGATAGCCCACGTCACATCGAAATTTGCAGACCGTTCCAATGTTATGACTCCCAGTTTGACATTGCTGGCTGATGAGCATGGCATTAGGTACGTATGGAATATCACACTGAAGTTTACAGAATGCTTCGGGTAATGAGTATAGACCATCTGCCATACATGTCAGCGTCTGCACTGTGCCTGATGAATGCAAATATTTAAACCGTTTATCAGTTGTTTCTTGTAACCACGGCATCTTTCTTGTGAAAAGTTGTTTGAAAATGAATTTGTGAATAAACAAATAGCTTGCCTACCTTATTTTCACTTGAGCCGTTTGTTTGGGGATAAGGCTTTAGGATGAATTCATCAATAAATGCAAGCAGTCAGAAATGTAAATCATATATCAGCCAGAGATCGTATTAGTTTTAAATGCTATTCAACATGATTTCTTGTAAAGACTTTTACCTTGTAACTTTGCTGGTGGTGTACACTTCAGTTTACACTGCCTGCCAAATGTAGTGCCCATTGGACACACGATTTCTGCATATGGCAGTGACGGTTCTCCACAGTCTACGGCCTTGCATATCATGTCAGGACCACGCCATTCCCCATCCAAACACAACATCTATAGAGCAGCATTTTTCAAAAAATATTTCTATGATAATTTAACAGTTAGTAGTGGTGGCAATCTACAAGAGGCACACTCATAGATTGCATTAAAGGGAAAATTCATGATCCTTTTGTAGTGATTAAATGTGATTGGTTTTTATCCATTTATCCGTACCTCAACGTCTGTCTGCATTCTGTCCGTGCTATAACCTTCTTCACAGTTCACTCTGCATAGATCCCCTTCCCTGTGACCACTGCAATTAACTACTGCATGAGGAATGACCAGTTCCTCACATTCTGGCCAGGTGCACGTATAAGACACACACTGACCAGTGGACGGATTGAATAGTTGACCAGGAAGGCAAGATGCGATGGTTAGCGGGTCTAGAGACGCCGAAGACCGTAGTCGAACAGCCGAAATAGCAAGTGAGAAAGAGCTCAGGCGAATCCGTACCTGTCAAAATATGTCATACAGTAGACACAGAGCACAGCCCATCCAAAAATTTGGTCATAATTTATTTATTGTGATTGTATCTAAAACTTTTTATCAGCCTATTGTTCGGTCTCCTTCAAAATGTTTCACTTATATTGTATTGCACTGATATCCATTTTGTTTTCCACAATAGTACAGACAGGACAAATCCATTATTATTAATAGTATTATTAATTAGAAAAATCCAGTAAGAATCATTTCGTAATTAATTACCTCCTTGGTGTGAGAAAATGGGGTATTCAAGTCATGGGTGATGTTAAAATGTACTGGGTTATCCTGACAAGTCACCGAACGATTAGTAAATGGTTTGCTGTGTGTTTCACCGTCAGGCCTGATGAGCTCAATGGAAAGCCGAGTAGGTTCAAGCCTAATACCATCGGCCGCCAAGTGCACGATTACGGCAGTAGCAACGACAGGTTTGTGAAATCGTACCTGGAAGATAAAATCATAGATTACTATTTATTTAACAGGTGGATTCATCGCAATTGCATTACATGTAAACTTACACAAAATGATGAATCGCAAATTGTGCAAAAAGGGGAGCAATTTCTATTTCTTCCACCTTTGAAGGTATCCATTTGACTAACAGGTTATGGCATATTAAAATGAGTCTTCTCTTCGAATGTTGAGTTCGTGCCGTCTGGATGAAGAAGTGTGTTACAACCCCTCTGACCTGACACTCACTAACCACCATGAACTGGACAATGCCACGATATCGCTTAATTAAGAGCTTCATTTTTGCTCTGAATGAGGTTTAAACTTACCCTAACCCAGTAGTCTCCACTTCCCTGATAGAGGTCAAGTGGGTACCATCCGTGACTTGTATCCACATCCGTCGTGCATTTGGAAGAAATGGCGGGTCCAATGAGAGCACTCACGGGATTTTCTTTGCTTTGATACATTGGATTGGCAACTGCAGTTTCTGCCCATTGATCTTCAAAGCCAGGCTCCGGTAGGTAGACATCGGTGGAATGTTGGAACGTCAAATGGTAAACATTCTTAGTTGAAATGTGACTGCAAATACTGGATTCACCTGAGATGAGAATGAATGCTTTTTGATGGGCTGTCAATGTGTAAGAATCGTGTCGAAATCACGATGAAATGCTCAAGATCATCATTGCAATCATAATTGTGATCGCCATTGTCAATGTCGTGATTTGTCGCCGTCATGCTTGTTGCCATGGCCTTGTTACCGTATCAAAAAAAACAAAACATTTTCATCTTCAACATAAGTACACAATCAAAACCGCCGGTTTCAAACATTTCAATCGTCACAAATTCAAGGAAGGAAAATTTACGGGAGAATTTTATTCATCACTACCTTTGCAGTCATAGAAGTCTTCAACTTTGCAGTCCAAGCTACACCCATCTCCATCTACCGTGTTCCCATCGTCACATTCCTCCTTATTACTTCTGCGTTTAAAAAAAAGCCAAAGTTAAAGCAATAAAAGAAAATGTCCACTAAAAACAAAGAAAAGCTCAACCTATGAATTGATTTACTAGCTCAACAAATAGCTTTGCGTTCTACAATCACACACCTTTCGCGATGTCCGTTACCACAGAATGCTTGGCCATGGCGATGGCGTAGTGATGACGTCAACAAACTACTTTCCTCACCTCGCACAGCCTGAATCCTATACGAATATGTGACGTTATGGTCAACGTCACTTTAGAAAGGAAGAGAGCTATTTAAGTTTTCGGTTTGGGGTAATTGTTTCACATTTGGGCATATTTTGCTTAATTACCGTTGATAATTATTTCTCACAAAACATCATGATAAACAATTAGCACTTATTACTCATCAACAAAGACAGTTGTGTGCACAATTCGATTGTTCTCCCCGTCTGAGAAAGGTGGATCTCGCAGAATCTTGTAGTTCATGAGTGGACAGTCATTACATCCATGCCAATTCTCAACTGACACCAACTGTACGGCATCCAAGCTGAAATAGGGTTCATTTGGATAGACACGGATGGCTTGGACTTTCCTGCTGATGTGTGTCAGACGTACAGTGAATGGCATATCACAAAATGCCTGTATGGGTCCTAGGGATTCGAAGCTACCATCTCTGAACACCAACTCCAAATTTCGTACGGCCATTTCGGTTTGGAGGTAATTGGTCCAAAGAATTAATTCATACGGAGGGACGGCGGTTTTGAATCCAAGCTCGAGATAACAATTGTCACATAAAGCCTTTCTATGCACTGGCATCCAGGAATTTTGAGTAGGAGCACACGTCACACCAGCATTGGGTGGACCTTCAACAAAAAAGGAATTCAAAACACAAACATGAGCAAAACAAAACAGCAAGAGAAATAGGCCTATAAACAAAACCGAACAAATCAGAATATTGTTATTAGAGCAATGGATAAAGTTTATAATTATCAGCTTTAATTTTTTTCCAGTGCGAATAACTCTGCGCAAACGTGTGTTACAATGTTTTTATATTCATTTAAGATTTCGTCTCCAAACTATACCTATTGCTTCATCAGGAGAGTAATACAATGAATACACCCTGGACGCTGGGAAGAAATTAGCTGAGCTTGCATACTGCACCAAACGATGCCCCTCTGAACATCCAAAACAAGCCTCGTCCTGGGAATATTTTGCATATTGAGATACTGGTGGAAACCAGGAGATGGTGGTCGAGTGAGGTCGCTCTGAAACAACCCGAAGACCAAGTGGTGTACCAACAGATGACAGAGGTGTAGTCTCTTGTTGGAGCCAGGCTTGGTAAGTCAGATCGATGTAGCAGTGCATGCGAGCACTCTGATGTGCCGTGAAGTGGTCAGTACATTCCGCATCTAAGCATAAACTTTAAGTTACTTTAGAAAAAATGTACACGTCTCAAGAAGTGACAGTTTATTGCAGTTTTCACACCCTTATTTCATAACCAGTAGGACTACCTTCGCAATATGTCTCTTCGTTAATTTGAACAGAATCAGACATGTACGCGCGGGTACGTTTGAAAAGCCAGTTCGCGCCTTTTTAAAACACAGAAAAACCAAACTTAAAAAGTGCGAATGAGTAATTAACAAACATGTACTTGAAATCTTCACGATGTCACTGATATTATCACATAAACGATTTCGCTGGAGAAGTCCTAAGTTCTTTTTTCCGGGTGTGAAAAGTTAGTTTGCATGAGAGAAAAGGCCTTCCACAACAGCTGCGCAGACAGCTTAATCCCTCAGTAAATCCTTGCAACTTTGGCATTGGCCATCATTTGCCATGTGTTGATTATTTCCTCGTCATAAGACGCTCGCGCTCAGGTGATAAAGGGCGAACCTATAGACACAAATACCGGATTTCCTGTAACTAATTAAGTATGGCCAACAGCACGCTGCATCAAGACGGTGGTTAGATATTGTCTGTCATATTTTGCTGTTTCACCCTCTGTAATCGTGTTCTGCTGACAGAGTCATGGCCCGGGTTAGGATTACACAGACTAAGTTTAGCAAGACGACTCACTATACCGACAAGGAGTCGGCGTCACTCAAAAGACTACTGAAAATTGGCTCTGATGGTGGCTTTGACCCGGTGCCACAAATGTTTAAATATCGGTTAAGTCACCTTATGAGTTAATGATGTCATCGAACACACTAAAAACCGTTATTAGTTAGAGATGTTTCTATAACCAACAAGCAAAGGGAACAAACCCGCATAACTCATGAAATTTTTGTAAGGAGTGTCTTCGAATTCGGTGTCGCCTAAGCACGTTTCTGTGTCGCATGGCCTTGGATCCCTGAAGACATTGGAAGAAAAAAGTACAATGCATTGAATTTGTTCCAAACGTGAATTGAATAAATTACACACAGTGGAATGAACACGACAGGGTCCACACCAAATGTTCAGTATAACGATCGTTCGGTATGTAACGGGGCCGTCGGCTATGTAGTTGTACTCACACTAGACATTATGGGTCTCGGAGTTGTAAACTTATTACCATAAGTGAACATCTCAGTAATAATATGCAAGCTACTGTGGAGTGGAGACACAATACAGGTTCACTTGACCGTGCTTCTGCGGTATTTTAATCGTAACATTTACAACCATTTTTCACTCACCTGCAAAATCTATTTTCTGGCGTAGGGTAAGTATCTTCAACCAGATCACCCAATACACTAGATGATGTCCTTTCTCTGCATTTGTTTCCACATTCCATGTCTTGATGAACATGCAATAAACCGAGATTATGCCCCAGCTCATGGACAATGGTTTCTGAGGGGAAATCGGATTTGCTTATATCTCCTTGTAGCACAGTTCCACCTGCAAAGAATTCAGTATCCAATTCCGTTTTATCATATTATGTATTTACCCTGCAACCAACGAGAATGAAAATTGCCTGCAATGGATCAGTGCTGCATATGGTTTTACAACAAGCAGTAGCTATTTACTTGATTTGACTTCAAGATTCCGTAACTAACCGAACTGTCCAGGCACGTCCATTTCCCAAGGTAAAGTAGCCACGCCTTCGATAGTTGGATCATCAAAGTTGACAAAGAACACATTGAGATGCGAGTCCGATTCCATGGCGAATGTACCTTTAAGCTCACCAACTGTCAGGTAATTCCTAAGCAAAACATTAAAAAACAGTTTCGTAAAGGTGCATAATAGGCTTCCCAAGTCGCAGACGGGTAACAAATATATGACTTTGATAACTTGCCGCACAAGGATCAAAGATTATATTCCTGAAAGAACCATTCCAACTTACCTGTTTGAAGAGCTTGGATCAAAGCAGGTGGCTGTAACATTAGTTACAATTGGGTTACAGCAGTCTCCTCCATCATATTCATTGTGCGCTGTATTGCATGAACTTTCACATACACCATTTCCTACAAAATCAAAGATTTCAATTTTAAATTTTTTGCAGGCATTTTAATTTTGTTTTGTATATTTATTTTTGATTAATTTTTTCAAAGGTGAGCGCATGTTATTTGTGCATTTTCTTAATTATTATTTTTTGGACAATTTTTTTTTATGATACCAAACCTGTAAGTGGCAATTTACACTGTTTGGTCTTGATAGCTATAAATATACTTGTGAACTTGGACTTGCTAATATTGTTGTCCGTCTGTCTGTTGTGTGTCTACCTACCTAGTTGCTCATCCAAACACTGCTCCCTTTCCAATTCATCGATACAATCTCCACCATCATAACCAGTCAGCTCATGGTAACATTCTTCATCACAATATCCATCTCCGATATTATTAGTATCACAAATAGCAAGGACCGTGCGATACCTTAGTGAAGTGTTCCTCCATACAAATGCTGTCAAATTCCACGAGATGTTATGGGGACTGAAAGCTTCACTTATCATGTTATGTTTACGAAATATGGATTCTGTATCAATGATGGGTTTAATCCCATCGTTTTCTGCCATCGTGATGGCCCTATATTTGATTGTTTTGTGAGTTTGGAGCTCTGGTTGATTAATGTAGCTCTTAGCAACAACAGGATGGTCACAGACCGTTATACCACACGATGGTATCTTTAAGTTAGCATCCAAGCCACGAAGCTTAGAAGGGACACCAGATGAAACTGCCAACGGTTCATTCTCAGCTACTGCCTTCCAATTCAACCATTCGCCATCAAAATTTTCCTGAATGACGATACTACTTTGGACAAGCGAACTTGGATCTGGGAATTGGTTATATCTAAGTTGTCGATGAGAACGAGCTTTAGGCAAAATAGTGATTTGATCAAGGGCTCCACGAAATCCGTTTTCATCATTGCTGCTTCCCCCGATCATTAGTTGTTTACATTCACGCATAACTTCACTGAACATTGGCCCTCCTGTGCTTATGCCTGCGGCTACCTGTGTGAAAAAATCGAATAAGATGAAACCTCATTCGTGGCTGTATATGCCTTGTTGCTTCAACTGTCTTCCTTGTGGCTTTCATAAGTGCAAGAACATTTAATGTGATTATATTTTGTGTTACCTTGGCACCATTGACGTAAAGATTCAAGCTTCTGCCATTGTATGATGCTGCTAAGTGTGTCCACATTTCCTCTTCGTATCTGCTCGTACCTTTCATAGTACTAGAAAAGGGGGAGCGATCTGTTGTAACTGAGAAAAAGTACCGTGCGTCTTCTCTCGGTTTATCTTGGTCAGTACTGATGCCAAGAGACCAAGTCCAGTGATGACCATTACCTCGACAAGTGTCCAGTAAACCTACAATACACACGGATAGTTTGAGTCGGGATTAACAAGAATGAAAAGTGGAAGTCACGTTAAGAAAAGGTGCGTGATGAACTATACAATTTTAAAAGTACTTTTAAAGAATCGACCTGCGTTACTTCCTTTTTAATGACAAATATCAAGGTTCAGCAATTAGTTCTTTATGTCCTTGATCAGGAAAAGAAAATATAATTACTTTGAAATTTGGTAGTAATTTTAAGAGCACATGGCAAATGCACAAATGTTATTGTCTGTAGGTTCCGGGAGATTAATTCTGGTTGGCAGTGTGTTCGTGCTTGTTCGCGCGAGCATGGAACAAATTGCATACGTAGAATGGAAGTATGATTAATTGCGCACGAGCAAGATTGTCAAGGAACTTAGATTCACTGGGCTGCGGGGGCGTTCCTGCTCCCGAGATCGGTAATGGTAAAATTGTACCCATGGAAACCAGGCTCATGGTGGCTTTCGATGGTCACCCATTCACACATGGGTTTTTTTGTACGCGAAAAGGGTTGTCATTGATGGGGATATTGGGATTAGTACCAAGTAGTTGGTTGGATGTTTGTCCCTTTAATCGCTTGGGTTGTCCAAAGATTGTTGGTGTAATCGAGCGGTTAACTGGATAACACTTCCGATTAAGTGAAGGCCAGAAAGTGAAAGCCTTGGATATTCTAGGACAAATCTTAATCTAATCCTATGATTACTTTTGACGAACAGAAACATTCCTGACCATTTGAAGGTTCGGAAGTATCTTCTTATAAGGGTCACTTGAGCCTAAAATAGTTTTTTCTGACAAAGGCATTTCTGTATTGACTATAGATTATCTTTCAGAATCACTCGGGGGAAATCGTCAAGATATTTCACCTTGTGCACTTATTCATATGATCAATAGCTTTAGCTCTTTCATTGGGAAGATTACCGAAGACACAATATCGATTGCAAACAAAGTGAAATCACACGATTGATAATCTTAAGACGTTTTAAAGGATTAAATTAATGAAGCATGACCAATCCGCGATTTTTGTTCAGAGCATTTTACAAGAGGACGAGTATTTGCCCTTTTGAAAAGATCACAAGGGTTTCAAAACAGACTGATTAGGATATATTCAACCATCCGAACGGCCCGGTACCTCAACCTGTGACGCTTTATTAATCGTCTTTGTTACCAGGAAGAAATATCAGGGCATTGAAGGCTGCTACGTGTGATTTTGGTAAACTATTTGTTCGTCAGAAGTCGCCAATCAATAGCAAAAAAAAAAAAAAAAAAAAAAAGACCGTGGCGCGGCGGGAAACAACTTTTAAAATGCAGGTTGACGATTGGCTAATGTATGCAATGTTTTGGATACTCTGGGCTTGCAGCTTCAAATTGGTTGATTTAGATTGGATAGAATGCCGCCATGTTTCTGCAGATATTTGGTGAAATGCTAGGTCACTTTGGAATATAGTAATTAACCCGTTCGCCTGACTGAGGGTGATTTGTAAATCAATCCTTACCAAAACGTGAGAGAGAGAGAAAGAAAGAAATACAGTTCTAAAGTATGCAGCACTGTCTTATCTTTAAACAGAATTTCGAGTAAATCAGTCTTGGAGAGTTGGAGAAACTTTAAAACTGCGGTGAAAGTACGACTTAATAACATCAATCAACTACTATTAAATCCAGAAGTTACCTCGATAATAGTAAATGATATTGCCTCATAGAAATTTTGCGAAGGTAATGCCCGCCTGCTGGAAAGGGCATTGACTTTGCAGAGTTGTAAACCCAGGAATGACTGGACATAATCCGATAAAAATGTCACGCGATGCAAACCATCATGCCTAGCCTCAAGAACTTGACCCGGGGACTAAGGTCGAGAGAGCCCGCACGTAGACAGCGAAGGTCAGTCCATCGGCTTCCTTGGTTCATGCCGAGAACTTCCCACAAACATGTGTCTCATTAACCGCAATTTCTCGGAAACTTACCCAAACTCAGTTAATTGGAAATTCTCTGTAGTTGAAATCACAGATACAAGAGTACTTAGGAATTTCGTGTATCCAAAAGTAAACACGGTTCATTTATATTTTACATTTAAAACTTTTTATACTTTATTAAAAGAATGCAGAGTGACAAATATTATTTTATCATGATGTCTTATCACATACAAAAGGTATGTTGAATCCTCTTTCATGAAGCGTCTAATTTTTCTTCTGGATTAGTAATTCCCTGTCAGGCCTATATTGGTCGAACAAAGTCATATTGAACAAGAATCCCTTTAAAATAAAAATCCTCTTTAAATAGCTTGAACACTGTCGATGATTGAATTTTGTTGTTAGTTAACCAAAAACAGACTTATTGAGTTTGGTATGAAAAAATCTTTATGACTTTTAATCATCACAATCCTCTGAACCGAATTTTTTTCGACGGAAATTGAACGTGACAGCCACCCTCAAGGAGAAGCTTGACAAACATCGATGACCAACAATCTCCGCGAGGGAGGTTCTCCTGACACCGTGACGCTCTGGCCAACCTAGCAATTATCCAACTGCCTTGAAAAAGCCAGTTCCTGTGGGTGAGTTGTGCTTGGCTACACGACAGCAACTATTTGAGATTTTTCTTATTAGTTATCAGCACTCGTTAAAAATTTGCAGTGTTTATTACTTCGATCACTCTCAACCTAACCGGAAAATGATCGCCGGATCCACCGGAAAATGGTTAATTTTTACAGGAAACATTCTCCGTATTGTGTTGAATTCCAGAGACAGTATAGAACAAAGGCATTCGACATTTTGCGTGTTCCAGCATTCAAGTTGTGCTGGCTGAAGAGAGCTTTGAGAAAAAATACAACAAAATATCTCTCCTCACCAATTATAACAGCAGGGCTCTTCTGTCCGCCAGCTGGTTTCACCCAGAGTGCAACCGAGAACTCCATCCTAGGAAACTGAATTTGGTCTTGCGATAATTGGTATCGTAGAGCGTCTGCATTCCCGGTGAAGTATACAGCTGAGCCCGTTGAGGGCACGTCTCGCTGCTCCCGTCGGTGTTCAGATTTCTTGGACAAATCGTCAGCGAGTCTTGCAAAACGAAACTCATCTTTGCGTTGGGGTCGCTTAGTCGAGGTAGCGCAAAAGTGACGGCCAGATTTGTTGCTGGTAGTGCGACGGACATGACGTTTATCATTTCCAGCGTTGGACAATTCCTGTACTATGTGTTTTAATCTTAAAGTCTCATACCTGGGTTTCCGACCGTAATTTTCATTCTCTGACACAGATGCGAGGGAAAAGCCCAGGAAAAAGACAATCAACAGGACGAAAAAGTTCAAAACAGAAACCATCTCGACACCAACGCACGATTGCTGACGGACACATTTACTAAAAGGTTTCTTCAATTAGTTGAAAGGCGGCGGTTTTATAGTGGCTAAAAAAATCGGTTCAAACTAATTAGCATAGTGAATTTCCTTCGAACCAATCACGTTCTTGTTGCATTAAGATCACTGAAGTTCACCCCGCAGGGCGGCATGTGACTGGAGCACTAGCCACGAAACTCGTGATCATACCAAAAGGATGGATTACTCCGAAACGGTGAATCTCCATCTCCCTTGAGTAGGTTATGATTTGGATAGGGTGGCAACTTTTATATTTTCTCGTATAGCTGCAGTCCAACGCTAATGTTATAATCAATTTATAGGTTCAATACTACGATATCCTTCTCTGGGCTTCGGTTTTCATGGAAGTTCTGAGAATGAGGTTTCCCTGAGGAATTTGTAATTCTAGGACATCTCTAGAGAAAGTGAATTCTTATGTATCCGTGATTGTGAGTCTTCTAAGCTTCCCTCACACTTCGAAGTCATCAACACAGGAAGAGTACCTTGACGACGGGTCAGAGACCGCTAAGAGTGGCTAGACCTTGATACCTTTAGTGAATATCCCACGCTAAGCTGGCTAGAGGGATTTGAAGCTCAAAGAAGATGATCTCAACAAGAGGCCACTTACGAGAATTACTTCACACGTCTCAAGTCATGCACATTAAATCAAAATTTACACAACCTGTTACTACACAATAAACTTCACGCAGCGACCACCACGGTGCTCGTTTCAAAACAAGTGATTTATTTGCGAAGTCCTCTTAATGCCCTGTGAGCTAGGCTGGAACACTGTGTGTTGTTACATCATCTTCAGTTCTCTCTCGCGTACATTCAAAATCTGATCGATAAACTCTCGTCGTATTTAAGTTACCGGCACTCCAAATCGAAGCCGGAAGCCAAAGGGGGCACAGACCTAGTATACAATGAATGTTAAGCCTCTCTACAGCATTTTTCTTTCAACGAAAAGGCAGAAATTCATAACATTCGACATCTGCTGAAACGTTTTATTCCAGCATGCATTAATATATTGAATACAGAGGAAACCATCCAAAATCTTACAATTTGAATTTTTTCAAACAAATTGCAACTCGAACCAACAATCTTTACATCTCGGTTATGAAGCGTCTTCGCGTTGAGGGCGCTTCTTAATCAATCTCCAAGTATTCATTTTCGTCCACTTTCTCATACTCCTGTGAAGACGCCCTGAGAAAAAAATCATACAGATTAATGCGGGTGATTGTTGAAGCAATTTCGTTCATTTATTGATAGAGTTCACCTGTTACTCTAACTTCACGGCTTACCCATTTTCAGTCTTTGACTTGGACGGTTTTTTATCCTTGGTTCCTGGAGGAGGAGGTGGGTCTCTTAACCTTCCAATCTCAAGTTCCTCTGATCTGCAAATAATAATATATCGCTCAAGCACATAACAAAGCAAACACAACATAAACATCAAAAGTGGCATCACGGGGTGCTACTTGCACTTGTATAATTTCAATACAATTTCAATATTAATCATAAACAAGAAACTCCACATATGATCTAGATAGCACTGTATAAGTTGTGTACCGTGGTTGATTTATATCTGCAGGATCAACGTAGCCTTGGTCACTGCCCTCCGATTCAGCCATCTTGTGATTTTCCTGTTTTTTCTTGGAACTTCCAAATCGCTTTTTTTCCTTGTCTGATTTCCTTAAAACATATTGTAAAAATAGTTTTAAAAGGAAGAAAGTTTAATTGATACCACAAATTGTATTCGTTCAAAATTGCCTCTCACGAAAATTTCTAATTGACAGTTTTGAAAAGGGCCTGCTGCAGTCACATTTAAAAGAGGGTGTAATTTCATTAGCCAAATAACTATAAACTTATCCCATTAGACGCCATAACTGCGGTGGCAACTAGTGATGTCCATTATATAAACTGGATAAGACATCGCGTCCAAAACATGTCCTGCGTATGCGTATTTTCAGGAGGGTAAATAACGACCGTTGCGAACTTCGTTGCATGTACTTTGCTTCAGTCGTCAGATTTCGAAGAAAAACTGAATTCTGCACTTGAAATGGATAAATTTGGAATGAATTAGGGTTGAAGTGCACGCAGCAGTGAATTACCGGAGATCAACGTCAAGTTTGGAAGAAGGAACAGAAGGATAAGTACGACTCACATATATGTGAGTCGCACTTTTTCAGTTTCAGAAAGCTTCTCAAGTTGTACTCTATAATGCTTAACTTTAAGCCTATATAGGCCTAGTAAGAAATTTATGACTGTCTATCTAGCCTATTAGGCTTTGTATATGAAACTTCACTATCTTGGAACCCAAATCGTGTGACAGACGATGTGATATGAATGACAGAATTCTTCTTCGGGGCAGAGATGAAATCAAAGTGAAAAGCAGAATGCTGACGTTTCTGTTGAATGCAGTTACAAACAAGGGAATTCAAAGTCAACGCAATGAAAGAAGATGTGTCTACATAACAAAATTATTCGTTCTCAGTTAAAACTGCCTCTTTTATGCCGGAAAGTAGTTGTTAAATGTAAATCTTTCAGTCAGGTTGTGCACTTATTATTTTAAGCTGATTGATAAGTGTCTGTTTAAAAACGGTAGTAAGTTAGTTTGGTCGCTTATTTAAAGCTGCGCTCACTTTGTGCTCACAGAAAAGATTCTCACACTTCCGTATGTCGCATGTCGGTTTTAAATAAAATGTAATCAAGATATGAATGAATTTTATTTACTGCAATTTTTCCTGAAAGTGTAAAATTGAAATCATTTTATTGATGTTTTTTCAGTATTGGCTCATCGAACCAGACGGAAAAATACATGGACAGTTTGGACATCATATTTACTGACAAAACCTATTGCATGTCCCAGTGGAATTCTCAAAGTTTTACACACTGAACAAATCACGATTGAACCGACCCAAAGTGAAGATATTGCTAAAGCGAGACCATAGACAATAGGTGTAAAAATTAATTAATAACAAACACACAAAAAAGGTTAACATTATCGCTTCATTTTTTTCCGGAAATTATATTCTTGCATTTTCTGTTTATTTTTGGCTCGTTTTCGGGAGGGAGGCCGAGGGCTTAGCCATCATCCCATGAGAAAAAAGTTATGTTGACCAGAAATGCACGGCATATAGCATCACATTACTCTCCTGAAGCACCGCCATTGTTCGGCCGCACATTTTGTGCACAAGCAATGCGCGATGTCCTATCCAGTCTATGGACGGTGGCACAGCACTCGGCTTGACGCGCGCGTGCTTTTGGCAATTCACGACATCCTATTGGCCGAATAGGCATGTAACAAGCGCGCGTATCACCTGCCCACGAGTGTTGTGCCACCGCAGTAATGGCTTCCAGTTCTGGTTGTCGAAATGCACAATAGAGATCACAGGATAAAGCTACAGGTGTCAGGCCTATTGTTTGCGCAGGAACAGGGCGACATGATCTTCTATTACGCTGCCATGTAACGCATGAGGTTCGTCACATCTATTGGTCTCCATTGTAAAGACTTTAAGTTGCATATATGGAGATCGATTGTCACATCAATTTAAATGCGCCTTTCGCGTATACGCGTTGGCGTCCGCGAGGTTCCAAGTTGTTTGTGCGTAAATGCAGCAATTTTACGTGCCCCGCGTCACCTCTAGTTCTGAGAAATATGGAAGGGCTGCGTAGCACCGTGATCAGAATATCGACAAGAATATAATATCAAATCATATTTCAGAGCACTGATTTGATATTATATTCTTGTCGACCTCTAGTTCTACTTATTATGAGATCTACGATTACAACTAAAGCTAGTCACGTGCACGAGAATTCACAGACGAGAGATTTTCCAAGGAGAATGCAGTGTTCCAACACCCCCCACTACCATACACCATCCATCCATCACAGTACTTACGACGTCATGATGACATAGCTATTCTTAGCTGTAGCCTTTTTGCCCTGAATGCCGTCGACGTCCTCATAAAGATGTTCCTCGTCATCAACTTTGCCTTTACTTCGGGGTCTAAATATAAACACAGGAGGATGATCAGCGACATGTACTGCAGTTCTTCAGCGTGTAGGTCTGTTGATTACTCAAGGGAGTTTTTAATTTCTTGTAGACTTCAAGAGATAATCTAAAGTATCAGACGGGCGTTGTAGTCTTGCTGGAGTCATAGCCGTCAGAGAAGGTTCATGTGAATATTTTGAACTCCTTCGGCCGATGACCGCTTCGCTATCCTACCATCTAGCAAACTAACTTATTTCCGAAAAATTTTAGGAAAAGACTGATTATAACGAAAAGAAATAAGAATTTTGAAAGTCACTGGTCGGCACAGGCTTTACAGATATTTTAAGATGGGCGCATGCTTTACATACAGTGGTTCGGGTGGACGCTTCTTGTTTTTCTGTTTCAACGACGACTTTTTGTTAACTTCCCTGCAAAACAGAAATCATTTCAAAAATTAAACATGGTCCCGAAGTACCGAAGACCCTGAGTCAATAGAAAGACTCTCAGGCCCCAACGACATGTTGCGAGGAGCAAAATGATTACTGGCGTGCATGGTACCCTACCCTGTTACTGCTCACTAAATAAGGGTTGCCGTCAAAAGTTAACTGCACCATAGCTGTTACAAATGCGGGAATGGCACGTAATGCACCACTAAACTCGCTCTACTTTTAATTAATCAACTGTATTACCACCATGAATTCCATACTCACTTAATTTTTGGTAACAGGAAGTTTTTGAAGATGTATGCTCCTCCGATCGTCACAAGTACTAGGAAAATGCCAACTATGATTCCAATAATCAGGAAAGATGCACCTACCAAATCCGAGAAAACGGAATGACAATACACCGATCATTAACCTATCGTTTCCCTTTCTGCTAAGAAGAGCATCAGCCGCAGGGGCGGAACAAGGAGGCCCGGATCACGCCCCCCCCTTTGGAAAATCCTTGATCCATCCCTGAGCTGGGTTTAATGACTGATGCAGACTAAGTTGTTAAATCATAATTATGACAAATTGAGTTTACATGTATGTAAGTATGGGGTGGTATAATGAAATCCGGCCCAAGGTGTAGTAGCTTATTGCTTTGATTTCTTGCTCACCACTGCAAGCAATCTTTGACTCTAGTTGTTCGGGATTTTCACAGTCTATACCCAGACAGCGCCGTACTTCCACGCTTTCTACCCCTCTACATTCTACATCTGGTTCTAGGCAAAGTACCCGTCTTGACTGGTATCCAATACCGCAAGATACGTCACACTTGCTCCATCCATGCTCCGAGTGCTTCATTATCTGCAATGAAGGGACAACGTCTTATTACATGCATGTAATCAGTTAATCGTTACTGGCTACGCCTACCTCTTTTTTTCTTCCTATAATTTGCATAAGTATAGAAAACTCAAGGATTGTATATTTGGGGAATCCCCCTCCAGTTTTTTAATCTTGCCAAACTGTTTAGTCCCCCCAAAAAACAAAGGCAACACTCTCTTCATTGGGCTGACCCTATTTTATGGTATTTGTTCAAATTTTAACAAAATGTGATTTTCTTACTGCCAAACTAACCATGCAAATTTGAATCCACTATGTGTCATGTGTTAATTAAAACACTCACTGTTTCCCCTCAAAATTTCCCTCAAAACCCTGCCTTTATTGGACAATAGTCCTATAGTTATTGAGCATGTCACAAACATCTCCAAAGGTGAATTCAAAATTTAAAATGTAAGCCTAGCTCTCCCTTCTATTATAGGAACAGGGTACCCAAATTAACAATCCCCGAAAACTCACCTTTTATTATTGTTCATATGGATTCACGGCACTAAATTCGAAGAACCAAGGCAAATTGACAGAATACCTTTATGTTCCCGTTTAAGTATTTCTACACACTTAACCAACGATGATTTGCATCAGGAATTTGAGAGAGTAAGTTAGATCTTCCTTAATGTCCACTTTATAACGACATAGGAATATGTTCGTTTGCGCGTACAGTTGCAAGACGCGTTCTATAACGCTACGCGATGGCGTATGTTCATTGCTTTCCTTTGCAGTAGCAAATCAATGGTTTTGAGCGTCCTCCAACGCGCTATCACAAATACACGTTAAACAACGGATCTTTTACCTATTTCCATTATTTTGTCTGTTCCTATACATGTGCATTTATTTTTAATTACACACGTATATACAGTAATTTTGAAATTCATTTGTGTAATTTTCTACCTTTTGGGTTAACATTTACAATGTCAAAATGTAGTTATCTATTAACATTAATTTTTAGTATGTTTCATATCCTTTTTCGCAATGTTTTAAGTAATTTGTAATCGTAATCTACACTTTTATTGTGTTAACATGCCCTCAATTCAATTGGGGCTGCTAGGGGAATGTGAAATAAAAAATAATTGAATACATGTACTCATTTTTCGAGGTGCCGCACCCATAAAAAAGCTCACATCCAACTTCAGCTCAATAACCTTCGCATTTACTTCTTTCTATAGTAAAAATACAACAAAATGTATTCGATATTCCCTTACAAGGAATACAGTCTCGTCATCATGAGTCCCTTGAAAAAAAAAAGCATTCACACTGTAGAATTGAAAGCAAAAATCAACATTAACTAATCAAAAGTCAACACAATGGTGCGATTATTTTATTAATCCTTCCAACTTGTTTGCTGGTTTGCTTTTCCAGGGTTTTTATCCATCAATATTATCAAATAAAAAAATCTACAACACCCTGGCACAGCCACCCCCCCCAAAAAAGAAACGTGACCATGCATTATGTAACAGTTTGACATGTTCATAACAAAAAACAGTTAAAAAATCTTGATTGAAGAGGTTGTTAAAGAATCAAAAAGGTTTCCCTGTTTTCGACTTCTGTGCCAAAGGACTAACAATAAGGTCAAATCTATTTTAAACATCCAGTAAAAACTACAAAATGTTTAATGGAACCCTGCTCAAATCATGTCGTTCAGGAGAGATGAAACTCCACTATTTTCAAGGAACTTTTAATGAACAGCAAAAAAATACACAGAACGAAACAAAATAAAACGACCAAAGATGAAAACAACCTACAAATGTATTTTACAATTTTCACTGCATGAGTAATGCTTTATGGAGAGTATTCCCTTCCTCTTGAGGCTCGACAACATCCCCAAAGTGTTACACTACTGTGTCTGGATGTACAGATGAAGTCCAAGTCAGTGGAATTGTCTAGACAAGCAAATCGGTTTACTTTTGATATCAAGTTGAAAGCCGTTTCCCTCTTGTTCAGACGGTTAAACTAAGTCACAGAATATGATTTCTTTACAAGGATGGAATAAAAATTGCTCAGATATCAGTGATTTACACATGAATTACAAATGTTGAGGGACTTCTAGTTAGACCAGGTGTTCTTAAGCCTTTTCAGGATTCAATATTTTCAGCACATCTATCTTGTAGATATAGTAGGACATATAATGCAACTGCACGGGTATTTTCGATCTCCATGTTGTACATTAACCAAACAAGCTAAAAGAATATTTGTTGTGACTCATCTGGCTCCATCTGTGCTCTTCACTGCTTTCTTGGTTCGATGATACCACGGTCCAATGTTAGTATTCTGAAGCATGTCATTGAAGGCATCTAATCCTTCAATAGAGCTAAGGACACCATAAACAGCCTGGATAGAAATGAAGACCAAACATAAATACATCTAGACTATCTAGAATGCCATAAATGCAAGTTCTTATAACTGACATTGAATAAAGTAAATGGAAATTACATTTACCAGATCTGCGAGGTTTGGTTTGTCACCTCCCATGAATTTACGAGTCCCTACAGCATTGATCCAGTCATAAGCTGCACTGTACAAACATGACCGAACATCATCAGGTATACTGTACCTGCAAAATAGACAAAACTTATCAGGAATGTTCACATTTTTAATTGTCCGAGACATGTGGTACATTTTCTTTTCAAAGTAAAACACGACATGTGATAAAAGCAAATGAATTCAAGGCTTATGCACATTCAACAGTGACCAGGCATGAATTTATGGTGTGATTTTTATGCCAATGCTCAACATCATAACAATCCAAGAAAATTCCCATTTCAAATAAAATGCTGGATCAGCATGAAACTTAACATGAAGAGGCACTTAAACCCTACTCCCTGTGCCTTTCTGGAACAAACTTTCAAAAGTCCTCCAAAGCTTTCTACTGTGGGAAACAGATGGCACATTCCTTGTATATGAGAACATCCAACGAGTACCAAACCAACAGGAAATAAAGGGGGGTTCGCTCTACCGTTTTTTTTTCTTGCAAAACCTCCTCATGGATTTGGCAGGGAGGGTTAGGGTTCAGAGGGGAATGGTTCAAATCCTTAATACAACAGACTGTCTGCATCCCCATCTACATGTACTCACTTCTTCTTGAGCTTCTTAGCAACAAAAAACATTCCAACAGCACCAGCATACTTGATGACAAACTGCTCAATCGTGCTGTACTTGCCATGACTTGAGATATAAGAGAATGCTTGCAATGACTCAGATGGGGAACGATAGATGTTAGGTGGGATGTAATGAACTAGGACACCATCAACCCACTCACGCCACTTCTTTTCTTCCCTAGAAAAACAGACCACACAAAAATTTAATTTAGACTGTGTACTTAAAATCGTCTTACACAAATTCACTAAGTAAAATAAAAAAGTATAACCATTTTTGCAAGCACTAAATCAGTGTTGTAGTCGAGACCATCACAAGACCAGTCAAAAGTAACAGTGTGAACAATGGCAAAGGAATGCTTTCGTTGCAGTTCATTTGAATACGTGTAGCTTGTAACTTGAATTCAGGCTGCAGGCCTAAAATTTCATTTTTTGGGCACTGCTATTTGGCATTGGTGGACTGGCTGAAATAATGGGCACTAGTTAATGCCACATGTGAGGGCATTAATGCCATCAGCGTACCAAAGTTCTCGGCATTAATGCCATCCCAATTTTTTTTGAAAGTTTACTTTCTAAATGAGGTACATGTACGCCTATATCAATATTGCATGAAAATCAATATTCATTCAGGCCACAGAAAAAGTAGGATACGCATTATACCTGAACAAATCTGTGATTAGTGCAGAACCAGCAGCTGAGTGTTGAAAGGCTCTGGCCTGTTTTGACTGCAACCATTCTTTCCTCAGCATTTTGCCTACCACAAAAACTGGCCAGGCCAGTCAACTGAGTGACTTCACACATAACAACGTACATGAGAATCAGGGTAGTCCTGATCGATAGCATGTGTGTACAGTTCAGATCACGCACAGCGCATGGCACTAAACAGCAAACACTACATTGTACTTTGCGGTGTTAGTTAAAATACTACAACAACCATACAACTGTCCCGTGAGCATGAAAAACGTGGAACTCTCGATAAACCGTTAACGCATACACGTTGATGAGCACTTAGTTTTAAACCAACATTATTGCATGGTACATTAAAATGCTTAGCTTGGGTATGCGCTGTTATGTGGGCCAGGCTGGGCCGGGCCGCTGGTGTGCAGCGGGCTGAGTGTACGATATTCCCACATACACACAGTGCACACACGCCCTGCACATGCATGCATGCCATGCATTTGGGTGGCGTGGTGCACTGCGTTCAAGCTTAGCACCATTTTAGTCCCGGGTAAATTTTTGGATTAATCAAGCGAAGTGAGCAGATCTCCCACAGCCCATAGCTGGGTTTTTAGGGGAATACCAGAAGGGATTTCCCCTACGTCATCCTGAAGGCACGTTTACAATAATGCGTTTGTGATCAGCCGCTGATTTGTGAGAAATATATTTCTTAGGTCTTTACTTACTTGTTTAAAATTGTAAAATAGCGCAAAACTGCAACTTTATAAGCTTGAAATATGATCAAATTGGTTCTTTATATATATAATAATATAGCAATATTTCAGTTAATTACATGTACATGTAATTGGAAAATCCGTTTTGGGTGGCACAGCCAATTTGAACCCAAGAGCTGGGCGGAAATTTACAGTACCGGGTGGTGCCGCCCAGCACCACCCATTGTGGCTAGAACGCTGGTGGTGCAGTGTTTCAGTCAAACGTGAACAATAATGGGATGTTATGTACGTCACTTTCCGTGGAGCTCGCTGAACGGGGGCAATCGATATATACATGTAGGGCACTACGGCTAAGAAAAAATAAGGGCACTTCCATCTTGCGGGTGAAACACGATTACCTTTCGGGGGCACCATGGCCAAATGGCGAAATGGGAGGGCACCGGCGGCCATGGCCATCGTGAAATTCGAGGCCCAAGGCTGGATGTCTTGTGTCGGTCTTAAGTGGCCTCAAATACAACACTGCACTACATCAAACGTGTCATCAAACAACTGAAATTTACAATATCAAGTAGTAAGGACAAATGAAAAGAATAACTCACTTTTCATGCACTGTCCGTCCTGGCATTCCCGTCATGATCTCATACTTGTTGCCAAACTCAATTGACTTCCTTCCCTTCTTGTCTTGAATTTCAATTTGAGGGAAGTAACTTACAATCTTCAGGAAGTCTTTCTCATCAGTGCTCATGTACGTAGTCAAGGCACTGATAATGACTGAAGAGTCATTCAGTTGCTGAAAAAATATCAAAAAGTCAACTTCTAACATACCATTTCACTTCCAGTTCCAATAAATATAATTCTTCAAAATTTCAGTTAGAAATTCATACTCTAAAATTCACTTCTTATCACATTTACTGCTGTGCCTTGTTTACATCTTGGCAGAAACTGTCTTAGTATTTTCCAAGAAAACTACAACATTTTAAAATTTAAATAAGTGTTTCTTCATCAGATTAAGCCTACCACATTTTGTTTTGGTTTTCAAGTGAAATAAATGAAGATAAGTGTTTGGAACTCTTTACAATTTACTTACTATCTTCTCATTAGCTGGTCCTTCTTGTATAAGGATTGGTACTTTACGGTACTTGGAAAATTTCAACTCTTTTCTGCGGATCGGATCAACTTCAACAACGTCATATGGGACGCCATAAAAATCAAGAAATGCCCTTAACTTGCAGCAGAAGGGACAGACTTCATACTGGTAAAGAGTGAGCTTTAGACGAGAAGCATCGACATCAGACAGGAAACGTTGACTGGTTTCATTTCTTTCTGAAGACTGTGCCGAGGCCGTACAAAGCCGTCTTCGAGCGCTGTACTTCAAAATGTATGACGACAGGAACACACCGCTTGCAATGCCAAGTCCGGCAAACAAACTCATTGATTTTTCAGGCATGTAGTCATGCCCAAAGTGGTCCGAGACATTCCTTATATTACGGGCTTGCACGTGTGGCTTTCTTGTGATATTTTGCTGGGCGAAGAGCAAAAATTTACGTGGATTATGGACACTTCCATGACTCCGTAAAATATTCCTCGTGATTGTATAAGTCGCCATTTTACAAACGCGCCATCTAGCGGCCAAAATTTAAAAGCCCATTGTACGTACACGTTAACAAATATTATACAGTACATGTACCACGAAATCAGGGTAAATACCCCGGTTGGAAAGATTCCTGGATTCAGCCCCTGTATTATTGTAAAAACTTACCTCTGAGATCACAAAATCCAAATGAGCTCGTGTACTCAAACGCCTACATTTGGGACGAACGCAAATATTAAATCCAACAAAAATCCTACCGCTAAGGCTGGCAACTCAAGCCTGAACACGGAATACAATAAATTTGCAGAACAGGCCAAAAAAAAAAATTAAATTAAAATACAAAGACCAAAGATAACTTGGCAAATAAGGAACTGGGCACACCGTTTAATTAGGCCTTAAAATATTAATTTCAGACAGAACAATTTCACATTCTAAATTGAGAACAAACGGCATCTTTCAAAACTTTCCGACGGTCACCTGGCCATGCTCCACGTTACACATGGTGATACTCGTACATGTACTGACAATATAAATCACGTTTCTCTTCTGAAAGATAAATATTCACAAAGCTATCGATACTGTAAATGCAGCCAACAATAAAAACTTAGGCCCACACATCCACCCTACTTGATCCTCCATCGATTGCTTCCACAACATCTCACCAATCAGGTCCGTTACAAATCAAATGAGACACATCTACAACACGACTGGAATTTAAAAAAACCTCGAGACTTTCATCTTCAATAAAAAATCATGATTATGCAATACCCATGTAGATGTTGTAAGTTCTGCAATCCGAAAAGAGTATGCTTACATAGCTCAAATGTAATTAAATTTGTAAGTAGGAGTATAAGCCAAATAAAACATTGGAAACTGTTCAACAACTAAGCGTGAGTAAAATTAAAATAAACTTTTGCCTAAATATTGTCGCTTTTTCTATTAACTTTAAGATGTAATTCTTTAATAAGGGGAAAAGGTAAATTATTAAAATAATGAATTTCTGAAAATGTTTAGAAATATTCAATGTCTAAAATGCCATTCAAGAAATAAATACAGGAGAATGAATAACCAAAACTAATTGTTATCGCCTATCTTTTGACAAAATTAAGGAGCACAATCCATACTTTTGCTTATACCATAAAACAGTCACTAAGACATGATTTCACCATCTACAAATGTTCATTGGAGGCTTAAAAACTACGATTACCTGGAAGGTTGGGGCAAATATATGAAGCAGGGTTTCGACTACTTGTATTGCTATTTTTTAATGGTTTGAGAATAAACATGGACGTCATCTTTTTTTTCCATGGGAGGAAGCATTCATCAGCAGCAAGCTGACAAATCCTTAAGAGTAGAAAGAAGTCTCCTAGGAAATATAGGTATTTCAACCAATAGGTTCTTTCCATCCCTTGTCCTCTTTCTTTCACTTTTCTTTTGTTCTTTTTAATTTTTATTTTTATTTTCTTTTAGAGTGGTGCCTCGCAAGACAGACGGTGATGAAGGAAAGGGGTTACAGTACTTCTCTTCTCCAAGTGCTAAAAATTCATCACAATTGAAAAGATTTTGAATTAAAGCCAGACACACTTACAGTTATCACTATAATTGTAAGATCAATATGTGCAAATATGAAATAAAGATCAAACTGTACAAATCTTCCAATAAGGAAGCAAACGGAAGACAGCAGCACTGAATATACCTTTTCAAATAAATATTTTTTTAAAATGGAAAATGCCCGAGACAAATCAAAAAGCACAAATTTGTTAACCAACATACATGAAATGCACACAAACGCCAATTTGTTAATACTGTGCTAATCATTGAATGTGTTGAATTTATGTTAATGAAGAATTTATTTAAATTACAATAATTTACAAGTTAATTGAATTCTCACCTGTAATTTGTATACAAAAATACTGACAAACACCATTCTGTTACCGTCCCATTTATTAAATATGCCATTGCTCGTTAACTTAAAACACTTGTCTTATTCACTATTTTGAACAAGATTTTCTTTATTATACTGACAATCAAAAACATATTTTGTAATTTTTAGTTTACACTTCATTACACTAAAAATGTAAATAACGTTTTAATTTTCATCAGAAAGTAGACAACTTTTGCGCTCGTTTTTTTATAAACTCTGATTTCACAATTGGCCTCACAATTGAGAACACGGTCTTTTAAAAGTCCATATTGTAAATATGATCTAAAAACGTAATGTTACTTCAGAAAAACAGCCCTTAGCCTTTTACATCAAGATAATCGTCTTTGTTCAGATAAAACAATACTGGTACGCAATCCTAATCCAGGAGGAATGAGCGTATTATAAATAACATACTCTGTGCTACAAAAACATCACTTTACTAATTGCTGCTAATTCCTGGCAGTTGGCAAAAGCTGCATTAACAATATGAACACTGCCGCAAGACATTTTGAGAACTAATATTTCATGAAAAAACTGAAGTACATCTCACACACACAGTCAGTAACAATGTGCAGCTATTTGGTTTGTTAAGAGTACATGTACATGTTGTTGTAAGACTGGAACAAGTCTATCACTCCAAGTCCATTAGGGATAATCTAACCTGCATTGAAATAACAAGAATAGCAAAAGGTTTAAGAATGAAACTATTGGTGAGATGATCTCAACAATGCAATGTAAATGCACAGGAGGACAGACAATATGATAAAGATCTCAGTAACTTCTATTCAGTGAAAGAACAGAGTAAGAAAGACAGTAGAAACCCACATCAGCCATCTGTGTAAATGCAATATCGCAGTGGTTCCATGAGCAATCAAGAAAAAATTGGTCAATTACAACCCCCTGCCAGTGAGTGTAACTCTGGTCAGCACAGACTAGTTTAGGGGCACCATCTGTGACATGCAAGAACTTGCTCAAGGCTCTCTGCAACGGATCAAACATTCTGATTGACAGTTCTTGTTGTGCTCAAGACAACACTCCAAGGCAAGAGTGACAAAAAAGTATCTTTAAAAACACCAAGGCTCAAAAGAAGAGAGGATTACTTACTGTGGTTTCATCTAACGGAAAGAGGACATCATCATCACAGTCCTGAAGGAATATCTCCTTGTTGGGATCAAATTGGTGAAGACCATTCGAATGTTTATCATACCAGAGTGAACTGGATGTCGAATGACTCGTATGGAGGGGCTTAGATTCATCATTGTCTTCCAGTATCAGTGGCTCATCATCATCATGGAGACCATGAGACACATGTCTGTCATCCTTTCTTTTGCCCTCTTTGTCATCGGCACTGCTTAAATCTAGCAATGGCTCATCTCCATCACTATACTTCTCACAGTATTTCTTGCTTGGCTCTTGATCACTACACCTTAAATCAAGTAATGGCTCATCATCAGACTCTTCATCGATGTATTCTTCATCTTCGAACCATGCTGGTGCTTCATCATAGACCCTGCATGATCCTCTCTTAAACAGTTTCCAGGGTTTAGGGAATTGTTTCTTAATCCCTTTCGTTGACAAGGGCATTACACTCTTTGTGTTTAAACTCGTATCAAACTCATCATCCAGTAACAGAGGTTCCATCTTGGCTTTTTGGAGTTTCATCAGTTTACGCTGCTTTCTTCTTTTGTGACTAGCTGAGTTGAGAACTTCTTGTTTCTCTAACTGTTGCTTGGCAAAGTTCACAAATACCTGCAGAGTAGTAGATTGAAGGCCAAAAAACACAATTACACTCATAGTCCAGAAAAGTTCTATGTCACTGATTCTCAAAGCCATTACATGTATCTCTGAATTTACTGAATACTCTCTTTTAACCATTGCTTCAATCTATAATACATATACTAATTGTAAACAATTCATTGATGTTTTCAAGCCTTTGTCCTGGGGACCTTAAAAATGGCAAACGTCAGAAATATATTTGTCTAAAACCACAGCGTTCAAGAGAAATAGCAAGCAAAAAAAGCATTCATAAAAAGGAAAAAAATACAGACAGCACAACATCGCATGCTGATGCAGTAAAGCTTATCAAATATATACAACCCTTTCCATACAGGAGTACATGTATTGATAAATATAGCAAATGCCGTTACGTTATCTAGAGTCATCTGACTGATGGAGTAATCTTCGATCTGAAGTGATTCCTGAACATCCTGAAGTTGGCCAAACAAATCCTTGAGAGACACATGCTCCAGTGGGATCTCATACTGTAGAATGCTGTAATGTTCCTCCTGACAAGAGTCCAAACGAAAGATGCGATCAATCAATTTCATGACATCATTACATGTCTATCTAGTCTGTGTACAACTCTTTGCCAAATGAAGATGCAAGGCATCAACCATGCCTACAATACACAGTACACCGACTGACTTGCATAAAATTTGCTACACAACAAGCGATATGAAGATGCCCCTGAAGGTGGCCAGTTCTGCAAAAAGGTGTGTTATGTCACTTTTTTTGAATTTGAGTTATATATATAATCAAATAGCTCACATCCTCAGCTTTCATTTGATATATAATTCTTCTCAGTGGCATTTTGCATTTTCGAATTATTTGTCATTTGCATATTCATATAATTCCATTTTATCACTCAAGCCTTTTGAGATAATCCCTTCAAACATAACGAACAGAAACATTTAACTGAAGTTAGACACTCTCTTGGTTTTCCTTAGCAACAGAGTCTTACTGGTCAAGAAACTGGCCTCCAAATATTTCCAAGTGTTTTCTCCCTCAGTACACGGAATGGGCCATTACGTGTTTCTGCATTGTGTGACTTAATACACCCTTTTGCAGAGCGGGTCACAGAATTTATAAGGTAAACTTCTTTACGCTAGTTGTTGGTTGGAGAAGTTTTTATACTGTCAACATCCTAGATCAACAGAGTTCAGGGATAATGTAGCACCTGTACAAAATCAAGCAACCATGACGGGCGCATTACGCCCACAATTCATTATTAGCAAAACACACATCAAGTCAAGTTATATGTAAACTACCAAACTATTTATATCTCAATTGAAAAGTCATGCTTTGGATAACTAATAATTCATCAGCTTCAACTTGATAACAACTTTGACCTTACTTTCAGCACAGCATAAGGGAAGGTGTGACTGAAGAATCTGCTAACAGGTCGAAGGTCGGGTTCTTGACCTCTGACCCTGATAGTGATATAGTACCCATCTCCAAATTTGTTCCTCAGATGCTGAGCACTGCCGAGACACTGAAGGTTGCTGTTAACCATGATGGCTAGACGAGTACATAGGACCTCACATTCCTCCATACTGTGCAGAATAAAATTGCATCAATGTCAAATCAGACCGAGTGTGTTAATATCAATGGAATCAAGAAATCTAATACAAGCTCCAGTGATGACAACTGTAAGGGCAGTAAAACTTGACCAGAGAAAAAACACAGGAACAGTCTAGAGACGTCCACTGTAAAGGGAATAAGATAATAAGATCCAGGTTAGTTTTAGGGGTGTGCATTTGCGGGTATTTTTAGAACCGGGTACCCGTTTTTTGTTAACATCGGGTACCCGGGTACCCGGAAAAGAGATCGCCTGATAATGGCATTGCGCACAACCCGGTGGATCATGTGCCCGAAACACGTTTCTTTTTGGTACCTAGGAAGCAAGCAGAACATTGTTCTAAACGTCGGAGATAATCTCTCCTACCTTTTTATCAAACGAAATTGTTACCTTCATTTTTCAAATTTTGTGTGGGTGTATGAAACAGAAAAACAAATCTTCACGGGAAACGTCAGAAAAAAGAACAGAGCTGCAAACCACGTACATGATATACGCACCTGCAAACGCTCAAAGGAAATGTCCCGGATGCTGCATGACCACGGACACGCGGAACGCATGTGGCGTGCACGAATGGTGAGCGCTGGTCGTGTCACGTGCGGACCAGATCAGTGCTATGTACGTCACGGGTTAAAAGGCTCAAAGTTTTATGTACAAAAATACCACCGTAACTCGAACAGTGCCCACACCATTACATCCACTTATTTTGAAGTTTCTGATTCAAAAAACCGCCACCAAAATGCTTCAAACGGCGTTGAAAGAATCGGAAGTCGAGATAGGGTCAGGAGTCATCGCAACTTCATTTCTTTTCTGACGAGGACCAGCACGTTGCATAAATCAACGTAGCTGCAACTGTGTAATCCTGGCTTTCAAGACGCTGGTACTAACCTGATTGCAACGCGGGCCCAATTGTAGTCCCCTTCAGGCAGTCCAATCGCTGACACTGCAGCAGCCATGTGACCGTAAAAAGAAAGGTCATGTGACCACACATAAGGAAGCCCAAGTGAAAAAAATAGCAGCGCTCCACGTTGTTAAATGACTAAGCGATACGAAAGTTTTGCCACACGAAGGTACGTACCACGATGAAGTGGTTTAGTTTTATAAATACTTTTTCAGGATAACTCCATTCCCCTGAGGTTCAAATTGTCGAGATTTTAATGCATAAGTACTTCGACAAGTGATATTTGATTGGCCGACTGTACTATGACTTGCACCTGTCAACATTTCCTTTTTTTTTGAATGAAAAAATACTTGGATTTGAAATGCTTTAGTACATACAGAAAAAATCATTCCGTTGCTTTAATTTAAAAATAATTTTGAAACGGAATATTTCTTGGTATAAAACTTAACTAAACTAGTTCTCTGACTCCTTGGGTTTGTAGCGCACATTTAGTGCTTTGATTATAAAAGAGGCCGATCAACCGCACAATTTGTGCGTGATCGCTACTTACAGCACGCCGTGTGGAGTCCCAGTAGTAGTACCGCAGGAATATTACACAATCCGCTCTCGCTTCGTCGTCAATCCCGACATAAAGTAATTTTCATTCATATTGTTTTATTTGACAAAAATACTCTTAATTCAAACAGTAAGCACTACTTATTCTGCACAAAAGTCATTTAGGCCGACAGGGTTTGATAGTTACAAATACAGTCATGCAAGTGTACATCAACAGCGCTCCCCCCTCATAAGACAAAACTCCTTTGGTCTCTTGTTCATATAGGTTTGGTTAAGTCATTTTCCTAGTTCCGGATCGCGAAAATTATTCAGTAAGACTGCAGCTAAAAAATCCTCAAAGTCGAGTGAAATATGGTCAGAAGTCAACTTTGTGTTTTGGATATACTTCAAATTTTTTTTCAAAATCTAAGCTTTTATATTTGGATTCACAGGATCGATCGACGAAAGTGATGATGACACCTTTCCTAGTTCTGCATCGGTTTAGGATGGAGACAAAAACGTCTTCACAAATAAAAAGTAACCACACGAAAAATCCATTTTCAGCCAAAACCATTGTAAAAAGTTTCTTTTCTAATAGAGAATCTTTTAATTTTGAGAAAATTAGATGAAAAATAAGAATTCTAATAAATTAAAAAGGTAGAAATTGCGTACGGTTTGACTCGACTTTTAAACTGTACAGTGAGCTATCAACGTTATCCTCCCCGCGCCGCACAGTTGACGAACCCATTACGTCACATACATTTCTGCTGCGCCCGTGTAGTTGAGTTCGCAACGACTTTGCGTGGTAACGCCGCGCGATCCGAGAGCTTGCAGTTTTCGCTAAATTAACAAAAACGGAAACTCTAAAAAAGTCATTTTGATTAAGCGGACATTAGATGCAAAGGTTTATATGACTATTCAATTTAAAGAAATATTTAAAATCACACGTAGCGAGTGACCTATCGCCCGTGAATTTTAGTGTTTTTTTCGCTCTTGTGAACTGGGAAATTCTGGAACTAGGAAAACGACTTGCGATACAATGGGCGGAGTGGGTAACAAAATTAGCTGTCGATCTCCGAATTCAAGTTTCATGTATGACCGCGGGACCGGATTTTCATCGGCACGGTGGTTTTCCATGAAGTCTGTCCTTCAGTAAGAAATTTCACAGACATTTTATGCATGAATGTTTGTTCCTAATTTATTTACTTTTTTACGGGTACCCGGCCCGGAAAAATGGAACCGGGTTTTGAAATCGACGGGCGGGTACCCGGGTACCCGGGTACCCGGCACAGGCCTAGTTAGTTTAGGCCCCAAACCTAGGCCAGCATAAAATACTACCAACAGCAGATTGCTAAATCACCTCACACACCCCCAAAGACACACACTAGTTCAGTTACCATTTTTAACAAGAAGTCCACCACACTAAGGTATACATGTCCCTAAAGTTGTAACCAGGTTTGCTCATTGAGTATATGTCATATTCACTGTTACAGAGCAACAGGTGTCGTCAACCCATGCCCATCACCATACTCATGATATGCCACCTTACCTAAAGTTGTAACCATGTTTGCTCATTGAGTATACGTCATATTTACTGTTACAGAGCAACACGTGTCGTCAACCCATGCCCATCACCATACTCATGATATGCCACCTTACCTAAAGTTGTAACCATGTTTGCTCATTGAGTATACGTCATATTCACTGTTACAGAGCAACAGGTGTCGTCAACCCATGCCCATCACCATACTCATAATATGCCACCTTACCTAAAGTTGTAACCATGTTTGCTCATTGAGTATATGTCATATTTACTGTTACAGAGCAACACGTGTCAACCCATGCCTATCACCATACTCATGATATGCCACCTTACCTGTGAGAAGTAAGGATGACTGATCTTCCTTCTTGGGTGATTGAACGAATCAAATCCCACAGAAATCGTCGAGAATGTGGATCCATGCCAGTTGTTGGTTCATCCTAAGAAAAAAAACAAAACAGAAAAATGACAAAAGCAGAAAACACCTGCAATTTCAGGCCCCAAGGATATGCAAATTTGCCATTTTTTCATTGAAATGAAGTACATTCAAATACTAGCATGCTCAGTTAACCTAAGTTACATGTATTATGCAGTACGTGAAAGGACAATCAATTGTCCATTTATGTTTCACTTACAACAAATCCCATCAATTACTTTAAAACCAGGATTAATGCCATGGTTGTAGCCATTGACATGATAGCTCTGTATTTTCTCAGTTAATAATTGGTCACTCCATGTAACTCACCATGAAAATTACTGGTGGATGACCAAGCAGTGCTATAGCTGTTGACAGTTTGCGTTTATTTCCTCCACTGTAGGATCCAGCTGGCTTGTTAGCATACTGAGTAAGAGCTACTCGACGCACAGCCCAGTCAACAACCTACAAAATAAACAGTATTCATAAAAACAAAACCATTTTATTATTACAAAACAGGATTTCACCCTGCAGATGCTGCCATACACTGAATGCGGAAAATTTTCAAATCTGTGGTTTCATTTTCAAAACTTAGCAAATTTGCATATATTACATGTAAGCTTTGCCTACATAAGACTCGGAACTAAATCAACTGTACCTTCTTCTGTTGCCTTGTTGGAATGCCTTTGAGCCTAGCATACAATGTCAGGTGTTCTCTTGCCGTCAATTCATCAAATAATGCATCAAATTGGGGACAATAACCAATTAAGCGTTGTACCTTCAGCATGTCCTTATACACACTGCATGGGATGAACAAAACCAGTAGAGATCTTCAAACTATTGAAAAGCCAACTAGTGGTGCAGTTTGGCAGAGGTATATTCCTTTAAGGATAATGTAAGTCAAAGCACAACCAAGATATACATGTAGTTAACCGAGTGACGAACTTCACTTGAACAGAGAATGGTGGAACTAATCTAGATGACAGTTTGAACCAAGAGCAAGGGCTACAGGTGCATTGACGGTGCTTTAACATCCTCATGATCATTTGGTAAGTAGGTACAAAGGGAACAAACAAATTGGAAAGATAAAGTGGCCAAAATTGCAATCATAAGAGAAAACAGTGAAGAGGGGATTTTGCAAGAATGAGTGGACGAGGGTCATTTAAGCACAACTGCACTGTTCAGCAATGACTGGTGCAGATTTACATGAATCACTATTCACCTGTGTCCATTTACGTATGCATCTCCTTCAGTGATGGATTCATCCCCTGTCAACATCTTGAAGGTAGTTGTCTTCCCAGCTCCATTCACACCAAGCAAGCCAAAACACTAACAAAAATCCAGACAAATCCCTTGGATGACATTACCGAATTTACCTACCTATTCATTGAGACTAGGCAATTTATGTTTCACTGACAGTAGAAGCCTACACTTCAGGTACTACTGTTACTACTGTCTACTGGATGCAAACCAAAATTTATGTGTGCTATCGGGAAGATTTTTTTATAAGAAAAATCTTGCCCTCACAGAAATTTTATCTGAGTGTGTGGTTCCTACAATTCAAGAAGAAGAACATATGTGTCATTTGGAATCTAGATAGTGTTGCAAACAAGGTGACAAGAGCATTACCTCTCCTTGGGGGACACCAAGACAGAGTTTATCAACAGCAAGATGAGATCCAAAACGTTTCGTCTTGTACATCTGGGTAAAAGAAAATTACAATTGTAACAAAAAATCAATGGAAATGGATTATGACAATATTTCAAACACAGGATGACATTAACTGGATGCCTAAAATGACAAACAAATAACATCCAGTTCAATTCATCACATTAGAAAATAGTGATTTGCTTAATAAAGGACAACATAACTTTTAAATTTACCCTCTGTATCTTCACCATGTTATGAGCTTGAGACTTGATATTTGACGTGAATCATAAAAACCTAATCTACATACAGTTCACCTTGGACAGGTTTTTGATGCACAGCACATCGTTCTTGGCTAGGCCAAACAAGACTCTCTCTTTCTCTTCCTTGACATCTTCATCAATTTCTGAATCATCCATCAAAGAACAGTTGGAGGACTTCTTCCGTCTGAGGAGGAACAATATTTCAAATCAATTTGAACTTCTACTAAAGATTCAAAAACATTCATTTACTCAAAAAAGAAGAGTTTTAGCATAATTTAATTTCTTGATTTTAGAACAGTTACAATTCAATTGTTTCTTTATGAGATCTCTGTTCTTTTTTTATCTAATATTTCAGCAACCACAAAGTGATTCGGCAGGAGATAAAAGGAGTCTAGAACAAGTTTCTCACAAGATCATTGCTTCTGAGATTACTCACCTTGGTTTGATAAAGAAACGACATTCACAGAGCAATGTAAAGATGAACGCAACAATTCCTTCACATCCCATGATCACAAAGATACGATACAACAACTCCCACTGATAAGGGCTCTGCATTTCATCCTCCATTCCTTCCAAAGACAAATCACAAACTTGATTTCATCAACTTGATGGTGTTTCAATTTTAAGAGAACATTTCTCAAAGGCAAAAGGAACAAAAGTTCCTCCGACAACCAATGATGCCAATAGACCCATAAGATAAAAATCCATTGACAAGATACCATTGACAAGTTTATTTTGAAATAATACAAAACATAAAGAGTGTGTGATAAACTTCCACTTGGCAGAATTGCTCAAATTACACTGTAATCGACCCCTTGCGGTTGGTACTCGGTAATAGTTCCTTTAACATGGCAAGGAACCATTGAAGTGCATGAAGTGCAACCCCTCCATTAGCTGCATTTACCCACATCTATAACAAAGCTTCCACTTTAATGCATACTCATAAACACATAGCTACTAGTGATGGGCACGAATGCAAAACTGCCCATCACCAAAACGGCCTAAGACATGGTGGTTTGAGTCCAACAGAAGTAGGAGAAAAGACATCATGTTGAGATGAAGTAAACTGTGCTAAGCAAGGAAGAAACAGAAGTTGAGATAAAAATTTAGAGTGGAATGATTTTTGCAGTAACTCACCTATCATGTAGTAGTATTCATTCATATACTCATTGAAGGACAGATCCATGAGTGCTTTTCCAAGACAGTAGTTAGGAAACAGTAGGAACAGTTTGTCCAGTTGGGTGTAAAGACTTGCTAAATCCTACGCAGAAAGAAACATGAATTTATAAAGTTGAACTGCATACTTATTGTATATAATTTTTCAATATAGAAACTATTCACTAATGTGGGATCAATAGTGTGCATTTTGACTGAAAGGAATGGCCAACCTGAGAGAACAAAGATTCATTGGTGAGCTAAAGACTTGTACTCATTACCACTAAGAAGGTTGGGATATATTTCTTAGGGGCAAATCTTCCCTTTCCTCTGATTTATTTACTTCCTCCCAAAACTCAAACAAATTTACACCACACACCTCATCATTGTTGAAGATTTCAAGGATGAAGGTGGTAATTAATGATGTTACTCCCGTGAAGAGATTCAAGACAATTAGAGTCACATAAGCTGAACTGGACTCGGAGAATAAGAAAGATGCTGGGTACATGATGGGCGTCATGGAAAACCTGATGGATCGACGAACAGAAAAACCAATCAGACTTTAACTGGTTGCCATGGAAACTGTTCATGGACAATGACTAAAACTTGTCATTTACTAATTTAAAGTGATGTTGCACAAAGCAGATCAACCAAGTACATATACTCAAGGTGAAATTCACAAACACTTCCAACATTCATGTTAACACACCTGTCTGTCATAATCTCTCATGACAACAGGTAAAACAAGCATACTGATGTATAGTTGTGTGCATATTTACATGATAAGTCTAAGCATTGATGGGGAATAGTGTCAAGCTGACAAAGTCAAAAAGTGCCCTCAAATATTTACACATTATCAAAGCCAATCAAGCACCTTATTTCTGCTCTATTTCTTAACATTGGTTCACAGGACAAAGGTTTTCTGACTCACCCATACAGGAGAAAGAGTGTGATGACTCCAGGCAGGTTAGTATGAGAAGAATATGCAGGCACGTCAAATAATATCAGGATCAGTACACAACATGTTGCTGGCAATAAGTAGGCCATCTAGCAAATCAAATACAAATTATTTAGGATATCAAGGAATACAAGGAATATTAAAGCGTATTATGATTAGGATAAAAAATATAGCTAGTGTTAAATAGGTTATCTAGGGAAGAATAGACAAATTTGAGCGATCAGTTTAGATACTAAAAATAAAGTGAACAGTCTTAAGATGAGAGGCCTTTGCTTCAATAATCTCTTACCATATCCCAGATGAAGTTGGATGCCCAATAGACAACTGGTCTCATTCCACTCACATATTGAAGATGCTTGGCTTTTGTAGAACGTTCAATAACCAAGAAAACCACAAAACCAGCAGGCACAAATGACATGGCAACAATGATGAAGATGGCAATCAGAACATTGGTTGACTGACGAGTACTGCAAGGAAAATGGTACTCCAAAATTTAACGGCTTATCTGATTTGTGCAAAGTTAGTTGGGACATTAATTCCAAGAAACCAGGATCCTGATCCATGTCTGAAACAAGCCCCCCCCCAAAAAAAGTTTTTACTTATCAATTAACTGGGGGGAGAGTGATTTATGCACCATTTTTTAAGGATTTGCAATCAAAGAAGGCCTAAACCTATATACAAGATTTAGATGTGGCTAAAGAGAGAGGATCTCATAAAATGTGTCCTCATATATGCTCACTTTGCTCAAAACTAATCCTAACTGAAGACATAAACATTATTAGTTGATTAACCCCTTGACGACGGGAATTTCTTTCCAAAAGCCGACTCCAAGAATTCCAGCCTCACTTGGCCACAAAGGCCACCTGCCCAACCGCAAATTCTCAGTTTGTGGCCCTGCATGCTCAGCACCCTTTGAATTACACAGTGAAAAGGCTGATTGTTGGGTGGCATGTGGCTCTACTCACGCTTCCACATTCCTGTTGCCTCTTTTCAAAGTGGGGACTATTGTGAAGCTGGTGATTATGATGCAAATGCAGTCTTTTCATTTCTGGGCTACACCATGTTTTCACCATGTTCGCTTGAGCGTGGGCCAAGAATAATAGCTGAAAAGCAGGCTGAGGATCTCAATTTTTACGGCGGCTCTATCCGCATCCCAGCGCGAAAGGGTTAACAAATTTAGCTGCATCAACTCACACAAATTCATCTTCTAGCTGCCATCCCGTCTTGTTGACTGGATGATTGATAACTGTAATTCCATACGCGGATGGGTTGCCATGGATATCAGGGTCAAGGTTCGCTCTCAGGATAGCATTGTTCAGGACATTGACAAAAGTAGGTGGAGAGTGGTATCCCTTATGACTGAACCAAGCCTGTTTTTAAAAAAAAATTAGGAAGAGTTATAGATATTTACTGGCATGGATTCAACGATTAAAAGATTCAACTTATCAGTAATTATGAGAACATACCATTCATGTAAATACATCATACAATAAGCATGACCAAATAGATGCTTACGATTGCAGCATTTCTGACTGCAATTGAGCGGTATGTATCAGGAACGATGTTTCCATACTTTGCTGGTACAAAAGTCCGAACATTCCCAAAGGAAGTACCTCCATACCTGTACAGATTCCACAAATGAATGAAGTCAAAGCTTATCCAGTTTCTTCCAACCATCTTTGTCAGTGAAGTATTTCTAGAGAGGTTCAATGTCAATATCATACCTTTTCAGTCGGAATTTATCTGTGGTATACAGGAGATATTCTGATACGTTCCTTCCGCTAATATCCAGAAGTATATCACTAGTGATAACTTTTAGTTTATCTGGTTCTGGCAAGCCAACATTTGGCGGACAGATAAAACTGTTGCCATCTGCTGAACATCTGCATGTCTTCTCTTTGATGTAAGTCGTACCTGCAGGTTCTGTGAAATCAATTAGGAAATCAATCAGTTTGTAACAAGTGCCTGGAACTGGTGGGGTTACACAAGGACTAAGCAAATATTAACATTTTTTGATCCAAAGAAACATAACGTCAAGCATCAACTATGAACAGCAAGTACGATGAAAGGATTCCATTCATTAAAGGGAATTTGGCACTGCAATAATCATGAACTTTTGTTACACTGATGTTTAAGGAACCAAATTACAACCTTACAGATTTAATCTCACTTTATGAAACAAAGCATTCTGTGATTTGTGGGTTGATCAGTTACAATAGAACTGAAGTGGTAAGTTTTTGCTTCAAGCTGAAGGATGGGAAAGCTTATTCAAAGAGCTGATATACAAGCACAGTACGGGTGCAATAATAAGATACTGCAGGAGAAAGCCTGTTGTCAAGTTGAGATTCCATCTAGAATTATTCTATTGCATTTTTGCATCTGTGTAGCACGTACATTTACCTTTCTCCTGTGTAGAAAAATCACCTGCCATTTTTTGTACGCATAGATGACAAAGCTCACAGAAAATTCATCCTTTCTGGCAACAAAATGTACTCATTGTGCCAAAGAGGAAGATTTTCCATTTAGTATTTATTTACTATTTTGCAGTTGTATAGCTGCTGAATTTTAAAGTCTTGATGGTATCAATTCTTTTACTTGCATCAATGACATCCAGCCAGTTTTCCGACCAATGACTGGCAAAAACTATGACTTTGATACAGTGAGAGAAAGGTCCACAGAAAATGCACTTGATGCATACAAGCAAGCCGAATGACAAACCGTTCCTGAATGGTACTTATCTGCAGGGAAAAGCTTACTGAAGAGCTTGACCAGAATGTCAAAACTGAAGCATTTGAAACGGGATGAACAATTAGGAATCAAAGGGCTAATAATACACTGAAATATAGCAAAACAAATCCCGATTTGGATGGACCAATGACTAAACCAAATCGCATATACACAAAAATCATGAAAATATCGTGTCAATGAATGCAGCTATAGGGAAAGAAATGCAGCCACGTGGAAAATAACAGCTACATGTTGAAAAACTCTCTGACATTGGCAATACTTGACTTCTCATCAGTTATACACTGAACAAGCTAGAGAGTGTTGCCTTCAGACAGAAATTTCTTATTTGAAATATCATCAACGTATAAATCAGTGTTCGAAATACTGAAGGGCAAAATCTTCCTTATTCCTAAGGAGCTCAAGTGCAGTGACTGGTTACACTAACTACACACAACCACAAACTATTTCCTCTACTTGGTAACCTACATGAATACATTTGGTGTTAGAAATATGTTCAATTTTTAAAAGGATCAGTAGAATTACTACTTTCACTCTGCGACTGCTATGATAAGACAGTGGTTTTCAGTAATATACCCAGTTGTTGTATAGTTGACAATCTATCACTTGAAACAATCTGGTTCATAAGTGTGACGCCACTTTAAACCATGCCCACTGCACATGCACTGCACATAGGGTTACACACATTGGTTGCAGTTTACATGGAACCATGGAACCGGAACTTAACGCGTAACTTTAATGATTGTCCAATAAGAGCCTGCAAATTGTGGCATGTCCACCTTTGTGATAAAATCAATTACGAACCAGATAGCATCATTTGACATTTAATTGCGGTATTATGGTATTGATGTTCTAGTCTTCACATCTAACAGTATGTAAACTGAATACAGAGAGTGATACATCCTTCCACAAGGTTGACAAGAAAAAAGTAAATCATTCTGCCATTGGATGATTTAAATCATCTTGATTTAAATCACTGATTTAAACCCCAATTTAAATACAATTTTTTTAAATCATTGGTTTAAATCAACATATTTAATTTTGGGTGGGAAAAGGCAGAAATGTTTCAATTTTTGAATTCTTCTTTGCTGATTGGAAATGTTTGCAGGTTTTGCACATTTTAAACAACAAATCCCCCCTCTGTTACACACCATCCCGGATGGCAAGATTTTTTGTTCAATTCAATCCACTTGTTATGATGTAAATCAGCTTTTTGGATTCAGTTAGTGAATTTGATGCAAAGGATTTATCATCATGATTTAATTTTACTTCATTTGCCTGTTTCAGAGTTTCACATGGTAAAGTATCAGTGTACAGTGTACATCTACCTTTTATACACAGGTACACGTGTATTTTATATACAGGTACACATGTATTTTATACACAGGTACACATGTATTTTATACACAGGTACACATGTATTTTGTACACAGGTACACATGTATTTTATACACAGGTACACATGTATTTTATACACAGGTACACATGTATTTTGTACACAGGTACACATGTACATGTATTTTATACACAGGTACACATGTATTTTATATACATGTACACATGTATTTTATTGATATCAGAAATGTTAATTATGCTGTGTAACTAAAACCACTAAATACCCTTTAATAAATGCCCTTCATAAAGTGATCTTTAATGAAGCCTAATTTATTGCTCTGTGGAGATGGATCACAAACAAAATGAGACTTCTTTTAGCACACACAGCAAGGTAAAATACCAGTATTTTGTACCAACATATAGCACATAAAATAAATACATATACATGTTGTTCATGGCATGTTTCCCATTCATTAGTTATTTGATGCTTGTATAAGTACCCTGATAACAATTCTTGTTTTGTCATAACTTTCTCCTTGGTACATGTTCATGTATATGTACTTGTCTCTGAAGTGTTTTACACTGCATGCATTTCACCAAGGCTAAGACATGGTGGTTTGTGAATGTAATCAAATTACTTGATTTAAATTTCTTAATTCAAATCCAAATTTGTTTAAATTTGAAGCAAACAAATAAATAAAAGAAAACTATTTGATGTGCAACTAATTGCTTGCTTTTGAATAGACAATTGAGACAATTTTTTTTAAATAAAAAACATCAACAACCCTGTTCTGCATTACGTATTCATTACAGCAAAACCTGTACTCATTACAAAAATTTATGCTGGATTCCCCCCTCCCATTTCCCAAAGACGCGTTTACTCATCCCCTTCACTGAATATTTGTTGCCCTCAACCTTCTTGAACTATCAAGAAAGACTTTGTTGCTCTCTGATACACAATGTACCAGGTGGCTTTGAAATTCAGCTACAAAACCACAAAAAAGTTAGTATGAAAAATGAAAAGTGCACAGAATGCAAACCACACCACATGCACAGAAGGTCCACATTACAAAGGCAGAATAAAAGCTTTGTTTGCAATTATATAAGGCACACTGCAGTGCAGTAAATACACAGCGCATCTACTCAGATGTGGAAGTGCTTATCCAGTTCCATTCTATCTGTAATACATTTAGGGTTCTTCAAATTCTTCACTAGTTTCATGTTAAGATGGATCAAGAAACATTTCTCAAGTTTAAGCCATCACACATCTCAACTAGAAACTGAAAGCACTCAAGCCAAAAGTTCACTGCATTTTTCCACTTGTGCCTTTGCAACAAGCATAACTCAGTTTTCAGATATGGCACCCCTGAAGTTAATCAGTATTCTTCACTCGCCAAAATTTTTGCTGTAAACTGGCCTGGGCTTGCACTTCAACAAGGAAACTTTGGAGAATTTTAGCAAAATACTTACTCTCAGAAGTTGCACCACCATCTACAACATGGTCCACACAAAAGACAGGGAGAAAGCAATTTCAAAGACAAATAAAATGTTAAGGGAATAATTCAATAATAATCAGGGTCAAAGGTAAGGTTAAACTACCATAGTATCATGCAACAGCCCAAGACACGCATTTCATGCATCTACATTTATAGACTTGTCATACTGATACACAGGGGAATAAATTGCAAGACATACATGTACATAACAGCAGTCCCTTCTACTCAAGTTATCAAATTACATTCCAAGGTTTTTTTAGTAGCCAATAAATGCTTTTTACAAAAATAGCCACAGATTCTACTGCCTGACTTTTCCCAATAATAATTTTCAAACATCATTAATTGCATATGAAGTTAAATTCTTACTTTTGCTTCTACCATAAATCTGCAAAAAGTTCTTGTCTGAACTGAAATGGTTCATAAACTAAGATACTCTTTTTCATAAAAACCCATTACAGCAGGTGGACAATGAAATGTTGAATCTTTTGCAAAAGGCATTAAAAACATTAACACAATTACCGTCAACTTCCATGGTCTACTGTGTTTCCATGGTAACAAGGACGTTGTTCAAATAATGACAACATTATCACAAAACACAGAAGTACAAGTTGAACAAGGCTTATAATGTACGGACTTATAACGTACGTGTATGACTGGTTGAAGTGAACAAGTGTGTTTGACAAGGTCCAGTTGATGAAGCATTGCTGATTGTGATGGTTAAAAAGTTCAATGTTTTGATGGTGTGTGGAATGACAAAGTTTACTTGAGAATAAAAACCAATGTGATGTGTTTTGCTGAAATGCCACTGATGGAGGATGGGGATTTTTGCAAACTATTTTGTGAACGTTCAGTGCTACTTCATATGACTCTCTTGGAGCCAATGAAGATTTGATAATCAGAGTACAGCATATAAATGCTCAGCCTCCACAGGAAAACGAAAAGCTGCTTGAGTCTGAACTTTCTGAAGGTTACACTGTTAAAGTCCTGTCAGAAGAGAATTGCAGAGGTCCAGATTTGAGAGTAAAAGTGAATAACAGCACACCATGAGTCATACCATGACATCTATATAGAGTACCAAAGTGTGACGTCATTTAGAAAAAGTAAATGCTGGACAAACGAGTGGAGTACATGTGTGCATTGCTTCAAGAACTAGTTCTAGCAATAATGCTTTTTATACACACATAACTGTGTGTGTGACATTCACTTCAGTACTCTATATCATGGAGACAGTCCACACAAGGTAGTCACTTGACCTGAGGACACAAATGAGTTAGTGATGTCTTGGCTCAACTCAGGATAAAAAAAACTTTTTCCTGGAGAGAATGTCTTACCATCGAACTCTGCCTCCTCAGGTGGTGGTGGCTCATGAGGAATCTCAGGCACATAGTTTGACAATGGTTCTCCTTTCTTAAAGGATTCCTCACACATTCTATCAAAGTATTTGCCTCTAAGATTGACACTGGATGAGTAGTTGTTGGATTGGACAAGTCTATCCAATGTGCCATTCCAAGGTGTTTTGAGAACACAACTTGCTCCAATGCCAGCAGGGTATCTGTTCAAAAGTTGTGACATTTAAGATAGATAAGCACAATGGTTTCCTTGTCTTCTCTCTCTGTTGAATCCAGTTCGAATCCTGCCAGTATCCAGTATTGATGACGCTACATGTTATTTTTCTTCAACATAATTCATGAGATGAACTTGAGTTCTTATAATGGTCAGATTGATTACATACACTAGATTTCAAAATCTGGCCACTACCAATCATTCAAGCTTTGTGGTTGACTAGTTTAAACACCTGTCCTTGCAAACACAAGTGACAGGTTCATATCCATTTAATTATTGTAACATATTCTAAGGCTATCAGTGGTTAAGACAATTGTACCAGCAAACACAGGTCCAGTCCTAGGTCCAGGTCCTCCTTAAATTCTTCTTTCTCAAAAACCAGTGATTGCGCGTTACATTTCCTTTGACTGTGATAACTTAAAACCTCACAATAATCAAATAATGCACAGCACATGAATGTAACTCTCACCTGAAAGTGGATGTCAACTGTGTTGGATCAGCATCCCCATCGACAGAGCGGTAGATATGATAAGTCCTCCGATTATTCAAAGCTTCATTTGCATATACTGAATATGTATTATCAGGATAGGTCAAAGGGTGGTACTGTGATGGTGTCAGGACTAGTGGAGGAAAGTTGCCCACTTTAGGAGCTGAGAGAGCGACACTCATTGCAATACAAACAAAGAATGCTGGCAGGATAAGTTGTGTGAAGAGACTCTTGCAGTTATGTCTTGTGTAGTGGAAACGTTTGATCATCAAAGCTTGAAACTGGCTGAGTTGAAGCAAAATACCAGTTAATAAATAGGAACTGGTTCCCTCTAAGTGATCAGTGCATGCTGTAATCAATGAAAAAAAAGAAAATACATCCATTAGAATATTATTCAGGGACTCTTTGCAGTGTAAAGTAGTAGCACTCACTTCAAAGTTTGAAAGTTCTCAGTTGGAAATCCTTGTACATGTAAGTCTCTCATGAATATTATGTGTACTTACTGTTTTGTTGTTCCTCCTGTGGGAGTGCACTGTAACCTCCCCTTGTCTGTGAATGGACCTGTCCTGTGGAGACTTCACCTGATACAGTGCTGCTGCTGCTGTTCAACACACCAACATTGGACAGTTCCACTTCTACTTCAGGTGTAGTAGTTGTAGATGGTTGTGTCGGGAGGGGATAGTTCTCCGTGGAGTAATCAGATAATGATTCTCCATCTGAAAAAAAAAAACCTTTAATTCACACTCTAAAAATTATATTTGAATTTTGACAAATCAAAACTGTTAACGGTAACTTCAGTGTAATGAAAATGTCCTCAGAATTAACTCTCCCAGGTTTTCCTATAAAGAAGGAAGAATTTCACGTATCTTCCACTGTCTTCCCCTTTCTACATTGCATTACACTGATTACATCACCCATCAAGAATTCTCCATTCACTACAACGAATGGATTGCATTGTAAACCTTAAGTGAACAACAAAGAGTTATTTCCTTACCAGTTTTGTTCACCCCATACTTGTCAGCTACCTTCAAGAAGACTTCTTCCAAAGAGGAATCCATTAACCCATATCCTGACAGGTTTAAAGATTCCAATTTCTCTTCTGTCAAATCTTCAAATAAGCCTTCCAAGGTTCCTTTCCCCATGGCCTCTACAGGTAGCGTGTAAGTCAGCTCTCTCAAAGTCTCAGAGGAAAGTGTAGCTCTGGTAACATGCTGACGGATAAATCCGGTAACATCTTCAGCACGGCAGTTGGTTACAAAGGAGTCATTTCTTTGAGACTGTTGTGTTGTTTCTGTGAAAATGTACATGTAATTAAAAGGAATTTACAAAACAGAAACTAGGAGGAATGATAGAAAAACCTATGACGGTGTGGTAGAAAATGATGAGTTCAACTGATGTCATTAATTGGTTCTTACCTTCAAGTGTTTGTGATGAGCTTGAATGGTTACAGTTCTCAACCAGTGAAGCAGGCTTCTTGATTAGAGTTAACTGGTACCCATCACCAAATGTTGCCTTGAGAAACAACGAGGAACCAATACACTTGAGTTGACCGTTAGACAAGATGGCAATTCTATCACCAAGAATGTCAGCTTCATCCATGTGATGGGTGCACAGGATAATCGTCCGACCTGCACATTTTAAATGGAAATAAAATACAACTTTTTTTCTTTGAAATGAAAGAAACTGCAGATGGTCGTTTCCTCGTGCTTCCAGCAGAAATGTTTTTCTTTAAATACAGATGACAGAGTGAGGCTTTGTTTTTATTTTTGTCACTGAAAAAGGTAGCTTCGCTGTCTTACCTTGCTTGTACTTAATGAGTAGCTCCCAAATAGCTCGACGAGCACATGGATCGACTCCTGCAGTCGGTTCATCAAGTATCACTGTTCGAGATCCACCAACAAATGCTATAGCAACAGATAGCTTACGCTGCATTCCACCTGACAGAGTGTTGACAGAGCTATTGCGTTTTTTCAACAAACCAATGTCCATGATCATCCTGAAATTCAAAGAAACCCCAAAAGATCACTTTTCCCCATAGAAAACCGATTTGCCTTAAAATATTCATAATTGATGACAACTGATTTACTATTTCATAGCAAATTCCAGTTCATTTTAGAAGTTAAAACTTAAAATCTCACTTCTGTTCACCTGCCTGTTTAATAACCAAGAACAATGTTAACAAACACACTGCCATTACATCATTTTTTTAACCTACTTGGTCATTTCAGACTTGATGAGTGAGCTTGGAACTCCTTTTAGTAGGCAATAAAACCAGATGTGCTCCTCTACCGTTAGTCTGCATGGAGATAAAGAATCTCATTTACTACAAAAAGGTGTCCATAATCAGGAATTAACGATTTATCAAACTGTGCTGTAGATTCCATGATTTGGAAGTAACACACTTTTTATAGTTACATGAAATGTAGGTGTCTGTAATTGTTTCAATCAGAGACAGACAGACTAAACAACCAACCAACCACCATTCTAGTTATTAAAGATGGTGACCACTAAATATAACAGACAATCCATGTATGGCTCTAGCTTAGATTATTCCCAATATAAAGCTGCCCAACTTGGGTCATTTACATTCAAGACGTAAAAATACGCACCTGTCAAAGAGAGCATTATGCTGAGGGCACATGCCAAGGCTTTTACGTATTGTTGTCATGTCAGAACGGATGTCACAGCCATATATATGAGCTGTGCCTGACGTAGGTGGGAAAAGACCAGTCAACATGGAACTGAAGAAAGAGGACAAAAATCTTATTAAAGGAAGAATAATATGTAACGTTCTCAAGGAATTTCAATTCAATGTGACAATTTCGTTTGTTCAATGTAACTTCTTAGTCAAATGTTTTTTACTACTGCAATGAGTGAAATTAAAACAACTTACATGGTTGTTGTTTTCCCAGCTCCATTGTGGCCAAGAAACGATGTTATCTGTCCTTCATAGAACTTTAAGCTCAGCTTATTCACTGCGAGCTTTCCGCCTACTTGGTACACCTGTCATTCAATCAATTTGAATAAATTAGTTATTTCAAAATTATATACATACAATACAAAGATACCTTCGCGTGTTTAAGTGGATACAACATTACCTTCTACATTCCTCCCTGATATGAGCCAAGGTTTCTGGTGAAATATTTACCTTACTAAGCTTTTCAATGCTGACCCCTAATGGTAGATGCGTGGGATCTGGTTCCATGTAGGCACCTGCCATACAAAGAATATTGATCAATAATTGCCATATCAATATCAAGCCTACTAAACACACTTCAAAAGCATGCATCAGTGAAAATAAGCTGGCGGATATCAGTTTTGAACATTTTTTTAATGTAAATACAGCTTCTTCAGTTTCTGCGGGACTGGTACAACAAATTATCACATAAAACGAACAGATATTCCTAGTTTGAATTCATCCATGGATAACAATGTTTACTTCCTTCATTCAGACTTACTGTTCATGTTGCTGTGCATAGCAGATGCTTGATTCTCCTCTGCCATGGACAATGGGGTAGGACAACTTCTGTTGCAACAAACACAGCAATCACAGCAGGTGGATTGATCAGTATCGCCAGGACGATGTCCCAACCAATACGAACGCTGAAAAGGAAAGTACCACGGCCGAGGCAAACCATAGGAACCTGCATAGAGAAAATACCCAGAATATAAAATACCACAGTTGAGGTGAGACATATAATCTTGCAAGGAAAAAAGAGCAAGGTAATGGGCACTTCGACAGAGGAAACATCAAGACTATCTTCACTTTATATTGTCATTCTTACAATACTTCAAACGACAGTTCTTACCTGGATGGACTCCTTCAATGTACCATGTCAATAGACAGTACACAACTGTATCAAGCAACATCATTATAATCACACGCAGCAGATTGAAGGAATCATGTTCCACAGGACTTTGACTAATGTTGTTCCACTGGATTCCAACACCGTTTTCCTCAAACAGGGCAAAGTAACGAGCGCCCAATCCAAATGCAGTAGTAGAGAGAATCGACTACAAGATGAACAGAAATAAAAAGTACAGAATTTCAGGTCAGAAGACAAGAACATCAAGTACATCTCCATGTGTTGTTATTCGTGTTAAATTATAATGAGCACCACAGTCCTACTAGATGAAATCAAACCCACTATCTCCATAATTCAGAATATGATCCGAAGTGGACTCAGAATAGACTGTAATACCACAGAACTCCATCATTAAACAGGTCAATTGCCAGAAGAATTCCCTCATGTATGAGGTATGTATTCAGAGAGAAAAATGTCAGCTATTTACACCACTGGTAAAAAAGGTCCACTGTAGCACACAACAAAGTGAGTGGCCAAACAAAGTCATTTAATATTTCTTCTTCTGTAGTGTTATCATATCTTTGTGGTGATTTATAGTCAATACTCTACTAGCAAGGTTTAACAAGCTTACCACCATGGTTTTCAAGGAGCTGGATATATCCACAGCGGCTAAACTCTCTTCTCTGATAGCAATATAGAGACAAGGCACATAGCTGGTGAAGTATATGATACCAGCACAAGCTGCTGCTAGTTTGGCTTTGGAAAACAGCACACTCACCAGAAAACTGCATGGAATAATAAAGAAATACATCAAATCCAGGCAGTTATAAGGCAATGCTGTATCACGATTTCAAACTTAAGCACATGATTGTTCCAGAAAAAGTAACCACTTCCCCCAAAATGTCAATTAATTGTACCTTTACATGTATTTTGATATTCAGTCAAAAAATTGAATAAGTTTTAACAGTTGTTTCTTGGTTTTAGAATTTTAATTGTGATCCAAAAAGTAAAATGACTGCTACATCAGGAGGGAGTCAACGATCAACAAACCTATCAAATTAATCAGATTCACAATACTTACCAGAAACAAATGGTTGCCATAGCAAAGATAGTGAGTGTTAGCCATACAATGACTGGGTCACTGTGGATGAGTATTTCACCATATCGCAAGATGCAGATTAACGCTACAATGGTGAGTGACATCTGACTAAAGCCAACAATGAACCAAGCTACCCAGTGGACCGCATTACTCAAACCCATCATCTTCATCACCTACATGTACAAGAAATATCAGCCACCAATCAATTTCATCAACAAATTCACCAAAATTAGGCCCACATGTCAAAAATTGTAACAAAGCTCCGATGATAAAAACCAGTGAAGAAATTCACAATTAACACTGTAACACTTCCCACTCCAAATGTAATGTCTAAGGAGCTTGCTTATCACTGAAACAAACATTAAATTCTTTGAGTGAGATGAGATCCGATTACATGAGATCATACTTTTTGACTTCCCAAGAATACCAGACTGTGCACAACGACACTCTACTCAAGTACTACAAGTCTCTGCTAGCTTTACTAACCTCTTTGAGTCTGACTTCCTTCTCATACACAATACTCTGTGTAAACATAGCCACATAGTAGACCCAGGAGACAATCAACATCATTGGCATGATGTGTTCAATCATGAACATAAAGCTGTTTGAAAAACAAATAGGACACTGTTTGAATTCGCAACATCTGTTTGCAACGGCACTTACATTTGGCACACTGAATAAACTCAAAAATTACTGCAACAAGAACTCCTAAAGAAACTAAATGAGGCTGATGTAGTCATTTGTGTATCCGGCAGGTGGGGGAAGAGAGGGGGAGAAACTCAAACCTTGGATATGTTACGGATGTATACCAGTACTTACTTGTCGCTGATGAAGCATGGGTAGGGGAATTCCTGCATGTAGCTTCCTGGTTCAATGACTCTCCTTCCAACCCATTTATTAATGATAGCTCTCTCGATGATATCTTGAATCCAGACAAAACCATAAGTGTAGTAACCTAGCGTCGATTTATGATTGGATCCAGGAGCCCAGAAACGACGGCGAATTAAATCCGTTCGGTCAGTCAGAGATGTGTTCTGACGAATCTTGTACACAATATGAGGTGGAAGATTGCCTTCCTCATCCACTTCAAATATCAGACCTTTACAAGGAAATGGATACAGTCATTTCAAAAACCCAGGGATAAATTCATCTAAATCTACTATAGCATCTGTAGACACTATGGGCAAAACTTATTTGAGCTAGATTATGACTGTCTCGGAAAAAGTCTTCAGAGGTTTTTCACTGGAATCAGTAGATTCCAGGAGATTGAAAATATTTCTAACCAAACTAAATTTTCAATTTAAACTATAGCCGAAAACATACAACAGTGTACATGTATTTTTTTTTATCAAGTACTGTCTAAGTCAAACAAATTTCTCAAGAAAATATGTGCACACAATTTTTTACATGAGTGGACAACTCACAGTTGAATGGAATTTTTACTTTTCACTGTGACTGAACAAACAAACACCAGATTAGCATAAATTGAATTATCAGACTCATAAATTGGGGTGCGTGTTTGGAGCGTCCATTAAATTGCCGAGTCTCTTAAATGAGTAGTGAAAGCAAAGAAAGACTGACAAAGTAGGTACAACAATACATTACTTCTCAAGGAGAGAATATTAGATTACAAGCAAGAGTGACTGTTGTTGTTTGACTCACTGGCAAACACTGTCACATTGTCATGTAGAGCATCATTCAGGATATAATCAATCAAGGACTCTTCATCTTCAAATGGACGATATACGTTGAAGTCTACATCACCAGCTAGATTCAACCATCCGCATGCAGCATTATCTATGACATCCAGTCTGTGTTCAATACTTGTTGTGTTGATGTAGGTGTGGTTAAGGATCAGATCCTGAAGGTCTGGTGAAGTCATCTTGGTGATGTTTTGGAAGAGCAATGGGTGATCAGAAAAGCTGTCCTCCATCTTACAGTAACATAAGAAGAAAATTAAATAAATTATTTAATTTACAAATGTACATGTATCTCTTGTCCAGCATCTTCGATTAGAATAAGACAACGGGTTAACGTTACAATTGCTAATTTAGCTATTAATTATATTTCCTTCAGCAAACCGCTTTACCTGACCATGCATGTCATCTCTAAGGGCAACTATGAGTATTTGCGTTACCTTAGGAGTAACAAAAATCAAATAGAAATATTATTTTCATGTCAAAAAACTGAGTACATTTGGTCTGATGAACCACTGTCGCACAGGTCTGATTCTTTTTATTGTGAAATAGAAAATTTTATCCAAAAGATCTCTTTCAAAGGTTAACTACGTGCAATGTGTCAATATAGTTTAAGACTAATTCCTTGACAATAGCCTTACCTGACCAAGCCAACTTAACACAAGTTGAGTGGTGTCCATATGCATATAATCACGAATCTCTTGCGATATGTTACGCCAGAGACGTGCATAATGTGTTATATTCTGCATCAGGTGGACCATGTCACTTGCCTGTAAGTTTATCAGAAGCAACATACGAGTATGAAAAGGTAAATCGATCAAGTAGACAGTAATTTTTATCAATGTCATCTATACAAGGCATGAATGAGCCAGTTTGGTATTTCATAGAGCCAAAGTTTTTTTGGTACAAAACGCGCGAGTCAGCATATGGCTATGTTGATAGGACAGATTATCACGCGTTCACAATGTTGCCAAACTTTTGGAATACCGAATTGGCTCATTCTATTAACAAATTGTAATGTGTTTACTTTTGGCTGGATCAAACACATTTTTATACATTTGATATAATGCCAGCAAGCCAGTTCTGCCTCCCTGACACTGACACAAGGGTCAGAAACCTATCTATAAGTGTAAATACACCTGCATTACCAATGATCAATCATTAGTAACAAACCTATGGAGTGCCTTCACAGACAGTGTTTTAGCATTTTCACCCAGTAGGGATTTGATCACAAAGCCCACAGTTCTTGTGCTTGACTTTGAAAACTGAGAACTAACCTTGTCAATCAGCTCATTCACATCTGTAGTATTTGGAGCATAAAGGATTCTGGGATTGCTGAACAAGACATGAAGCAATAATCCTAGACTCTTTTTCTGATGTCTAGTCAGATGTAAAGCCTTGATGTCCCCTCTAGCTAAACCTTCATCATTGACTTTTAGTTCCTGTCCACATAGGCCATACTGCATTTTGGCCCATAATTTGTAAAGTTGAGCTAGCCTCTTTGACTTTTCATCCAGTTCAGGTTTAGCTATAAAAAAACAGGTGTAAATTTCACCATATCAGTGTTTCTTGTCATACTAATAGCAGCGTGAAATTTTTAGCCTCATTCTTATAAGAGATTTGCCATTCACTAGTGTGGCATTATCATTAGTACTTTACGCAAAGTACTTTTCAGGCCCATAAAAATACATGACAGGCTTTCTCAGATTGGACTTGAACCAAAGACCTCTTGCCCACTAGTTGTGAGCAGGTTAGTATAGCCAATTCACTTCATCTCTAGCACTGGTTACTGCAAACAATGAAGGACATTATGCTAGTTGTAAGGTAAATGAAGAATGATGAATTTGTCAGCAATGAGAATATTAGAGCCTTGATTCATGAAAGAAGCTTCACCTCACCCTCTCCCTTGTCAATGGTGTCGGTTACTGGTTGTAATGTTGTTGCCATGGTGCTGGAAATGTTGTATCCATCATCATCAGGAAAACCAGAGAAATTGCCTTCATCTTTACCATTATCAAGGTAGGAATTCTGAAAATGTGCAACTCAAAAATGATTCATCTATACAAAAGGGAATAGAACATTTTCTTTCAATTTATCCAACATTAAGTCTCAAGGTAAAAATATATATTGGTGGATGAAATCCTTTACTCATTACAACATGCAATTTGCAAGGCCAAAGAGCCTAAGGACACAACTTGCATAGTTCCTATTACAATATTCATATATTTATGATACTAGTTAATCAACTGCATAATGCACACTGCTAATAAAAATAATTCCTGACAAACATTTAACCTACTTTTCCAAATCCTCATATGAATTCAATTGGACAGTAGCAAGTTATCCCTTCATTTCAATTTCTTTCCTACAAATGAGAAAATCCCTGTTGATGTCACTCTTACCCAATCAAGCCAGGACATGTGTGGAGTTGTTGGGAAACGTGACGAAGGTGATGATGATGATGAAGATCGTGTAGGTGGTACTGATGACGATGGGAAGGTATCTGAAGTAGGTTCTACATCTTCAGGGCAGTTATCCCCAGGCAAGTCCAAAGCAAAATTATACAGATCATTCAGTGTCTCCTGAAACTTCACAAACTTGTCAAGCTAAAAGAAAGAAACCAATGCACAAATGTCACACACCGTACTACTCAACAAGAACAGGAGTTTTACATGAAATGGTCTTGTAAAATTTTTTTTGCTTTCTAAATATAAATAATTTAACACAAAGTGGTTGCAAGTTACTTTTGTTTCTGAAATAATTCCTGTCTAATTTCATAGGGTACTGCGTCTTTAAATAGGTAAATGGAATGGTAAACATGTGACCCAAATTCCTTGCAAAAAATAGTTTTACCTCCTTGACAACAGCTAATGCTTTGTCTCGGGTTGCTGCGAGGTCATCGTCTGATATATTCAACTGCAATTCAACCAAACAAAATGTTAAATACTATCATATATTAGAGATTAAAAGTGAACACAAAATAAGATAGGTGATTGAACTGAAACCACGAACATGTTTTTATCACCTGGGAATAGCAAGCTGTCAAAACGCTCTTCATTCTGCAGAAAAACCAAGTCTTGACTATTTACATTAAAATAACAGAGTAACCTACCAATGTTCAACATGGTTGATTTTAATGTCGTCTTAAAATCTACATGTAGATTGGACAATGGAAGGTACAAGTGTAAGGAATGCTATTAGGCTGATGACTTTGTGAAATACCTTGTGAAGTAAAGCAGCTATGTCTAACTGATCTTTCAACACGGCAGAAAGCCCCTTAAATATATCAGGTGCATCTTGTCTGTTGCATAGGTCACCAATTACATACCCCTGCAATAAGAAAATATCAGTTTCACAATAACGACAACCAAAGCTTTGAGTAACTGCAAAAACACTGAGAATAAGACATTTTACAGTGCCTCAGTCAAAATATACATGACGAAAAATTAACTTGACAGGTCAAAGGTTGGAAAATGTAACTCAAGTACATACAGTATACTATGGTACAAGAAAGTGAACGCTTAAGCAAATTTGAGTTTCAGAGCAAATACTGTTGGCCACTACAATGTACACGTACCTACACTGTCATCTTGAAAGTCTATGGTCTAAGCAAGGAAAAATACACCTTTACATTCCCGAGTAAGCACAACTAAAACGACAAACGGGTTCTCTTGATTATCAAAAATTAAGTACATGTATAATAGCAAAATACTCTTGGGTACATGTACATATACAGTGTATAAGTGTGGATGCAAAAAAACAGTGAAAATACTCCACCCATAAACTACAAGTAATTTTTACTCACAGAACTATTGAGATGACTATTTTCTGTGTCATAGACTGATAGAATGCTCTTCTTATTACATGTGATTGCTTGAAGTTCAGTTGGAGAAAGCAGGGAGTTCTGTTAATACAAACAGCGACAAAGTTTTGAACATTTTAATAAAATGAAAACCACGTTCAAAATTGCTGGCATTCTCTCTAGATATTATTTAAACTACATGTACATGTAGGTCATTTAAATTCGAACAAAATAAGTGGACTAAATTGCAGACGCAGTTCATTCTGATTAATCACAGTACTCTTTCATTCTATTTGCATGAAAGCAGGATTAACTTTCTGCCTCCTTTGAAATACCAGACTTTGCTTTTGTCGAAGCCTGCAGGTTGCCCCAAGGTTCTCAAAATTTTTCACAGCAATTTACTCACCATATACTCCTGGCTCAATTTCAAAGCATCTCCATCTGTTACACCTGCTGAATAGTTCAAGTCTTGGTCATATCTTAATGCAGAAAGTAATACCACTGGCTGTAAAGTCAACAGACCAAGCAATCCATTGAAGCTAAATAATTCCTCATCGGGAAGATGTTGAAAGACAGCTCCACAACACTGACTACTTAAACGATTTTTCAGGAAGGTTGTAAAGTCTGAGGCATTCTGGGATGGAGAAGTGGCATTGGTTGCATTCAGCATACTTTCAGATTCAACTGGCATGACTGGCTTTGGGTGGTATCCATAAAGCAAGTGGAAAATCTAGACAAAAAAATGAAAGAGAAATCAACATACCATGCTTTAACAAAGATACAACATCTAGCCTTTGACCTTTAACCCTACCATTAACTTTGTTAAAACTTAACACCACAAAACTGTAACTGCACATGTAATTGCTTTGTCTCATTATTTTGAAGAGCTCTGAAATATTTACCAACATGTACAGTGTATGTGGATACGAAAACAATTCTCAATCTTAATTTCAGCTCATGAATTTGCTCCTAGTATTGTTCCTAGCATGACAGAATAAGGACCTTGAGTAAAAACAACCAAAAAACTTCTAAGAAAAAGAAGATTCCTCTTACCATTAATGAATGTTCACAAAAAAATCAACAGAATTCTATAACATGAGGGCAAAATGAAGACAAGGGGACAAGAACTAAACACAGCAAGTAAAGTGAAATAACCTCTTTGTTTGGCCTTGACCTTGTGTCTGCTTTTACTCCTTGTGTCAGCAACTGTGATTTCCACTTAAGATAAACTTAGTTTTAGTCTTGTGCTCAATGCCTTCCAGTAATATCCTCACCTTGCAAGCAGGTTCTTGTCATTCATCCAATTAATCATAGCACAGCAATAAGAATCACAACTTGAGGGCTTACGTGTACAAGCTAAATAATGCATTGCTACAGTGCCATAACTCCAAATCAATTTAAACATTAACCTATTTGAGTGGTCTGTTACCTCTGTCAGATTGAGTTCATTGTGCATGATCTGATGTGCATCTGACCTTGGCACACTCATGTTGTTCACAAAATATGTCTCCAGTACACTGTTATTTCTCACCATGTCATCCAGACTGAAATCTGTGTATGTTACAAACAAGAATATGTGATCTCAACCAAAGATTTAAAAAAATGGAAACTACATGTACATCCTCACCACTTTCCATATACAGAATTGACTTGCAATATGGCAATTTATAAACATCTGTTTTGTTATTTAAAGATGCATTTGCAGGTACATGTACATGCACAAATACAAGTCCATGTGATGTGTGTGTAAGCTAGCATGACTGCAGTAATGGTTTCTGGTCATCAGATAGATTTACCTGTACAGCCTACACTGCATTAATATTTACTGTTTGTAGAAGACACCAAAGAATCTTTCTACTGTACATGTACTTCTGAATATATACAGGTGCACGTACAGTACGTGTACATGTGGAACACTTGAACGTTATACAATTGACAAGTTCTAAACATTAACACCTCAGTTAGTTCAAAATACATGTTTTAAAGGTCAATTCTATTTTAAAGTTATCAAACAGCGGAATATGGTTGCAGATTAACAGGAGTTGATAGCAAGGGGCTCTAACGATTATAAACATATATTTAAAATAGTATGTACTGAGCAGAACAGAATACATGTAGGTTTACAATCATAATCACAAAACCAGTGTGATAACTCTTCCAAGGCCTCAAATTCCACTCAAATGTTTAGGGTTCCGCAGATTGAATAAAATTACATGTATATGAAGTCTAAACAAAGTAACTGACTTGAATAAAAATGAATTTACTCTCAATGAAAAGTCCTCTTCAGAGAATTTTTCCAGTGTGGGGCAAGAATTGTCCTTGCATAAATAAAATAGATTTCTTCAAAAATTATCATGAACTCACTTCATGACACAATTTTACAACAGAGATAACAAAGTACAGTATGTGGATGGGTACTGTTACATGTAACTGTTACCAACCTTCTCCAAGAGCGAAGTGCTGCTCAATGGAACCTTTATCATTAATCAAATTGTGGAAAGCATCAAGCTCAACAGCAACATGCTCCAGAGAAAAGTCATCAGTAAATAGTTTATTTTCTCGCACAACCTTGTCGAGACGGTTCAAGAACTGTTCCACACTGAACAGAAATAAATTGGGGAAACAAATACTGATTGTTAATACATCTTTCCCTTTATAACACATCAATGTTTATATGAAAATGCACATGTATGCACAACCTCAATCATACATGTAGATACACCTGTTTTGGGCATCTATGTTATAAACACCTAAAGGCAATGATATCCACATGTGTTGAGGTGACACATGAATCAGACATCCTGCTTATAAATATCAACTAAGAATAAAAAGTGTTGGAAGTTTAGCAAATCCTAATTTTGCTAAGAGTTATTCCACACTGCTCTGTCATTTAAAAAAGTGTCTTTGCAACAAAAAGTGTACCCATGATTTTGGCTGCACACATTGTACATGTACATGTGACATATAAATTGTAAATGACAGTTTATGTAAGTCCAAGACTCAAAACTATGAGATATACATTGTAAATACATTTAGGGACCAGCAATAATAAACAGCAGAGAAAATTGAAGTAATGGCATTGCTAATCCCTTTTGTAAATAAGTCTCCCACTTAAGCAAATCAACCCTTGGTTGAAAGCAGATGCTTTGTTAGATGATAGCAACTCACCCATGAACAATGCCTTAGCACAAACTATGTACAAGAAAAAAGAACTGAAAGAAAATTGTATCAACTGCTAAAATTAACTGAATTCATGGATAACTGAATACATAATACTTCTACATGTACATGTATAATTACTATCAAACCCACACCCTGTGTCAATAATTAAAAAAAACAAACGTAACCTTGCACATGTACATGTAGTTCCAGTCAAACTTGGTGATATTGACTTTCTGATGTGATAATACAGACATCAGAAAAAGACCGGGAGGCATAGAGCCATGCCACATGTAAAACATTTATAGCATTCAGCCTGAATAGGGCTCCAAACAAAACAACGTAATGTACATGCGCTGTCAGATACTAAATCTCAGCAAGGAAACGGAACAGCATTGATCATCCCTGAACTGTGGATGTGTAGGCATTATTTACCTGAGTTCATTTACATACATAAGCCAACTTTGTGAAAAATAAAGTCCAATGTGTACCAATGTTAGTTTTGGACCACAAGTCAAAATTTTAAGTTCCTAAAATTTCCCCAACCTGCTAACAGCAACAAAAATCTGCTGAGCATGTGAAGTTTTCGGCTAAACCAAAGGATTAGCAATTACATGTACATGTACCTCTGTTAAGTGCAACAGTAACTGTAGAAATCAGGTTCTGAATCTTACCCTGAGTTAGGATGATCTGGGAATCCAAAAGGATCCCTTTCAAATGACGGACAGAAAGTTTGCAGCACAGGTATGATGCCAGATGATGGCAATGGCATTGCAGTAAAGTAAGCTAAATTAAAATACACATTAAATCAATTAAAATCATACAATTAGACAGAAAATAAATGTAATGTCCATACATGCTGCTGACAATACACATATGAAGTACTTGCATGCTCTTAACTGTTCCAGTCTAGATGGTCCAAAGTCGAAGGCAATTTCACACCAATACTTTTATCAATAAGTAATGGAGACTTTTTCTGCACACATTTAACAAACCACTACAGAGCATTCTTAATAACACTCTAATGTGCAGTCAGTAAGCAACACACTAAGAGATGCTGAGAATGCTTGTAGTTGATCGTGTATTTCCAACCCATGACCTTCGAACTTTGTGCAGAAAATACTGCTAAATCTCACTATTTCAACAAGTATTCAGAACAAACAATTTTTCATGTGATTTTGAAGAAACGCAATGTTGATACTGTTTAACAGTTTCACACAACGTACCCCCACCCGGTACATGTACATACATGTACATGTAGGCCCTACTGTTATTTTTGCAAACATCCAAACTGTACCTCCCCAAACATATGTGTATGTCTAAAATCAACCTGAAAAAGGCTTCATGAACGGAATGGTTATGAAAAGGAACTTACTTTGACCAACATGCTTTGAGGGTTGTTGCTTTCTGATAAAAATGAGGATAACAAAGAGCACCAAAGGGATAAGAGTTTCAAATGTCACTGTCAACTGAAATGAAAAGTAGAAAAAGAAAACAATGATAGTAGGGTTTTCATGATGAACAAAGCACTGTAAGTTGACCAAACTTATTCAATAACTCAGCAACCCATTAAGAAAAGGAGCAATTGAGATGAATTTTAAATGACAGACTGAGTTAATGCATACATGTACAATGCATCCTTGTGGTATGCCTCCATGTACACTGTACCATCAGTATTCTTTCACAGGTAACAGACCTTTTAACAGGTAGTCAGGCACAGTATGTGTAATTGATTCATAACAAAATGTGCAGGTGGCTAAAGCATTCACCATCACACACCCACAGCTCAATGACCTACTAAAACAAGTAAGTTGAATCAGATAAATTAATCTTACATATACATGTCTGAATGAAAGTACATGTACATGTATTTGCTTTTCACTGCTTAACAAACCAATCAAGATGTTGAACAAAGGATATATTTTGCTATCAAAGAGTTGTACATTATTTTTCTGGAAAAAGTCAGCATAAATCTATACTACATGTACATGTACATACATGTATACAGTAAATATGTAGTAACTAAATTCAAGGTTTACTACCAAGTGATCGCCTGATTCACTGGTCAAGGCATGCATTACAAAATCTTGCCCCTGTGAAGACATGAGGATATACATGTACACACAGGTTTCAGACCAGCTTCAGACAGTTTTGAGGTTTTCTTTCTATCCCCGATGCCGAAAGTCCTAACATTATCCTTTCATTGTTTTTATATTGAATCCTACATTTGTACATGAAATTGAAGGTTGCATTATTTTACACTGTTTCATGATTCATACACTGTAGCTAGGAAAGATTCTTTTTTTTTTCAAGGGAAAGAAAATTGCACTACATGTACGAGTCTGAATTTCATGTCATGAATACAAAGTGATGGCACTGTACGACAGCGAAAATATATGCAGACCATGAACCAGTCAAATACATGTACATGTGTCAAACACTTAAAGAAATGGAACACCAAATTGGTGCAATTGAAGGTACATGTACGGGTATCAATGTGTTTATTCGAAAGTAACTTTAGGTTTCAGGTCCAGGTAATGAAGTTCTCTTAGACACAATTTGACATCTTTTTTTTATAAATGGGTATCAAAAGAAAACTTAAATTTCAAATATTCCACCAGTTTCTTGTGCACTTTTGTGTACAACATTAAACTTTTCTCCATAGTATAATCCCTGAGACATCAAAATACTGTATTGTGTAAGTGCCAAAAAAATTTTTTTTACACAAGGTCATCAACTAACAGGTGCATTTTCAAGCTCTGCATAAAATTACATACATGTACACTCTCTCAATACGGTCATGATGGTTCTTCTATCCACCCCGAGTTAAAAAGCATCCTAAACGGTGGGTGTCCTATACTATAAATAAACTTACCAAGCTCCTCCTCTTCAAGACAAAATTTTTCCAGAGAAGGACACGCAGCTGATGAAAGAACCCCATGGTCAGTATCAACTTGACTACTGGCCCATTAGGTCATGAAATGAAGACATGAAAATTCCAGGAGTAAAAATTAGATTCTGAAAGAGAGAGAGGACAAAATGCTACAAAAACTGACAACTGTCCGACTTCAGTTCATGCTTGGCTACTGATCCGCAGATTGTACATGTATGCATACTGTGTCTAGTACATACATGTACAAGCCTAGTAAGTGTACATAAGAAGGCTACCCAGTACCAACCCTGGGATTCATTGTCCGTGGCGTACAATGAACCCACAGTTCTGGGGGCCAGGGCCACATACATGTACCGGCATAAATGCCCAAGGCCTGTTCATAATAGTCGCGATTGTCACACACAAAATGCATAGGATTGTAATGTTCCATGCAGCTGGATACAGCTCGGAAAGAATTCCACCTATGGACAACACTTGATGCCTCTACATGTATGCACAAACCTATAAGACTTGTCTGACGTGTTTTCCAGTAAATGTTTATACATTTCACTTTTTAGGACATCTTATAAAACTTTCTAATGGCTGTTGAAACATTTTAAAGGAATCCACAAGTCACCATAATTTGCACACTTACGAGTAGTACTTTGACCAAACTTTGACTAAATTTTTATGGCTTCATTCTCACTAGTTGAAAAGTTGACTGAAATGCTACATGGAAAAATATTTTGAACAACAGCAGATGTCAACGAAGCAACAAGAAAAAGTCATCTGCAAATGAGTGGGATAGGCTGTAGTAAAACTTACGTCACCATAATTCGTGCTTATACACGTACATTTTATTGGGAATCAGTAATGTCTTACTTCTGAAAAATCTGCTAATTCATATCTCTTGAATGAGGAATTACTTTTTGCATTAGTTACTTTGGTTTGGTGGTGCAGTTTGAGGAGGAAAAAAACTTTTATTGGCCATAGCTTGACTTCCCATCCCTTTCTCTTTTTCGTTCTCCTAGTTTTTTTTTTCAATTTAATATCAAGTTACACTAATGCATGAATTTTTATTCTTTCAAATAAATTATAATTAGTATTGATATGAGTATTTGATCTGGATATTATGACAAAACTTGTATTTCTAGGTGTATTTCTGAAAAAAGTCAAAAAATACAGTGCCACCGAATCCATGCCAGTCATCAGCAACTGAAATCTCAAAATACAAGGGTCACAGTGCTTTTTCAGGCACCATATTTGATAATGCCCTCAATAGTTGGCAAAAGTTGATCGAAGTTGTCATTAGTGCCTATATTGGACGTCCAACACCGATCGAGAGCAAAAAGTCATCATTTTATCCATTATCTAGACAATTCCAACTAGTACACTTTTGTATTTACATGTTGTCTGTAAAGTAAAACTTCATGCCCAACTTCTCACTGGAAAAGCACATACATGTACAGGTAGCTGCAAAACGAGGAATGCAGAAGTGACAATTGATCGACAGTAAATTAAAGTCGGTGCATAATTTCGTTCAAGAGTTTCACCAAGATGATGCATTTATATTTGTACTGGGATGTCTGGGGATATTATCAGACATCCGCTGGATCTTATGAGCTGAAATTGCAGCTGTATGTTCACTACTGATGGGGCTAACTATCCCCCAGGTCGCTATTTGTATAAATTTGCCTTTTCTTCATTTGGAGGGAAAAAAGTTGCCTTCAGTTGGCATTTTCCCCACTCCAGACGAATTTCGGCCTGACTTTCACATTAAACACACTCCTTTTTATGGTTAAGTGTAAGCACAGTCAATGTATCGATATGGGTTTGATATAGATACCAGTATCACCAATGTTAGTTATTTGGTAATATAGACACATGTACATGTAATGAAAATATCAGATTTTGAAGAAATATCGAAACTTCGAAAACATCGATATTGAAAAATATATCGAAAATATCACTACTGAGGAACAAACTCTATTAAAAATACGAAAGTGCATCGTCACATTTCCGTAATTTTTGATAAGCTACAGCTTACTTTGGTTCTCACGCTAAGTGAAAACTATCCCTGTAGCTTATACTCCGGGCGACTTACATACATGTACATGTATATGGCGACATTTCAAGAATTTAATTCAGTCATCATCTATCAGTCTCACACTCAATAATTGGGGGACACTTTGCCTCAAAATATCACAAAATTTATCCTCCAAAACAGAGAATTATTTGCTAACCAAACATACATAGACTACCACCATGTTCTGATGATATCGCTAAGCACCGCAGCGTGTATCCCATCCCATGTAGGCAAATACGGACACTAGAGCATGTCGCCAAAGTGAATTGGATCACATCCTTACAGTGTAGGGGTGTACCCTTAAAACAATTTACCAGCAATTCACACCTGTTATAATACCCTGAAAGTTAAATTAAATAAAGTTTGATATATCGATAATATCGATATAAAACCCTGATATATCGGCATTGGCCAAAATACGATATTGACGGTGCCTACCATGTACCGGTACATGTACATGCCATGATGGTATGTAGCTTGACCATTGGACCAATTCATCTTGAGGCACAATGAAGTTCACTAATTAGTGCATTAAAATAGTGAAAGTAATGCTGATGTTTCAGAATACATGTATATACTGTAGCCTGTACGGAGAGCATGTCTAGTTTACACCCAGACTTCAGCATATATACAAATTCCGTTCAGATCCCCAAGAGTACCTGTCGATCCACGTAGTCAGGGAAAATGACAGCTGTTTTGTGTCACAGCTATTACGCAGTGTCCTTGGCTAGTTCCCTGTCCAGTCAAATACCGCTTGCAGCAAATCATTGAACATGTAACGCGGCTTGGTCTCTGTGACATGATACGAAACGGCCGTCAGTTTTGTGCGGGTCAGGCCAAAATACGTCTGGAGTGGGGAAAACACCAACTGAAAGCAACATCTTTTTCTCCAAACACACCAAACAAGGAAAATGCAAGTTTTCTGCAAACAGCAACCTGGGGCATACATGTAGTTAACCCTGTAAGTAGTGAAAATACCCATGACATCGGTGCACTTTCAGCTCATAAGTTCCAGTGGATGTCTGATAATATCCCCGGACATCCAGAATAAGACACAAGATAATTTGACATGATGGCCCCAAGCTCTGGAATTTCTTACATAATTCAATGACTAGCATTTGTAGTCTTCTTTTGTTTAAATTTAAGCTGAAGACCTTCCTCCTATCCAATTATTCAAGCTCTGAGTAATTATTCTAATCGACTACTACTGCACAACTCCCAATTCCAGTAATCCTAGATACATGTATATTGGTATAATACAACCCCAACTACAACATCAGTCCCTACTATAGTTGAGACAGTCCCAACTATAGTTGAGCCCATCCTAGCCCAGGTTTGGACGTCGTCTAAACTGCATTGCAACTAACATCCATGGTATAAAAGTCCTCCTACACCGTACAGTGCAATCAAAAAATTTTTTCAATGGTTTTTTACTCACATTTTTACCTGGCAAAGACAGCTCATAATCCATAAATGCTGTATTGAAATTACTAAATATGCCTGCGGACAACGTCTTTTGCAAAAAATTTAGCGCAACTCCACGTTTTCCATCTTGAGTGATCTACGTTTGTCTAGTATGCGTACTTACACATACGCAAAATGCATAGTAACCGACCGCCCCTTAGGCATGAGCGGAAGAGCTGTGGGTGTGAGAAGTCGCAGATAAGGCCGCGTCTGAAACGGGCTTGCAAGGCTACGGCTAGGTCCGTTATCTGCGCGTCACCACCCATTTCCAGTGGAGCGAAGACCTAAACCTAACTCTAGACAACATAACTAACAAAATGTGGGCTGCAGAGGCCATTTCGCGCATGCGCAAATGCGTACTACTGGATGAACGTAGATTGTTAACGAATCGCAACGGAAAGCTTAGAGTTTCACAAAATTTTCTGTAAAATACATTGTCCGCGGGCATATTTATTAATTTCTACACAGCATTTATGGAATTTGGGACACAAGGCACTTGTGAACAACATTTTATCAGTCTTTGCCAGGTACAAACGTGAGAAAAAACATTGATAAAAATTTCGCATTGTACCGGTAGGAGGACATTCATACCCTGGCAGTCAGTCATAGTGTAAATGAAGACAACGTCCAACCTGGGCTAAGCCAGTCCCAACTAGAGCACTATACATGTAGTTGGGCCAGTCAAACTGCAGCACTACAGTTGGGACTGTCCCAGCTACATGTACAGTTGGGACAGACATTGTAGTTGGGGCATAATATTGGCCTTTTTAAGTGTCATTTTGTATGTTATTGTTACTTATCATTCTTAATTTGCTAATTCTGACATCTTTAGTTCAATGGGATCCTTGCTCGGCAAGCTTTACTTCCTGGGGATCCCCTTCCACATTATATCACATGTACATGTACATTATATTTGCCATGTTATCTCACCAGTTCCAATTCAGTTATAAAATTAAAAATAATTAAGGGATTTTACTGATGAAAAGATTATGTCAATAGTCATGTTTATAGTACTGACATTACTGTAATCTAATCATGCCGCTATGGAAAAATAATAATGAATGAACAAATGAATAAACTTGACCGAAAAAAATCACTATCAATCAGTACAGGGTGCAGTAATATTGAAGGACGTAGGGCCCTGCCTGTTTACGGGTCTAAGTCAGTCTGAACATGCTCCCTGTACGCCCAGTGTTGTCCATATAACCGTGACAAAGTACTTGGCCATCTACATACATGTACAGTATGTGTATATGTAACTTATGCATAAATGAGCAAGGGCACTGTAGGATAAGGGAGAGCACCTTGCACGGACACATCGGGCACCATGAAAAAAGAGAACTCAGAAGTCGTAGACATTCTGTATCGTGAAATTTCATATCCCTGACTCCACAAGTGTCAGTAATTATATTATGAACAGTTATTGTACATTTGGGTGTTGTGGGGGGTTAGGGGGGGTGTAAAAAAGTAGGTTTGGATTGCATGCACATGCACATGTAGGATAAGGGAGAGCACCTTGCACGGACACATCGGGCACCATGAAAAAAGAGAACTCAAAAGGAGTCGTAGACATTCTGTATCGTGAAATTTCATATCCCTGACTCCACAAGTGTCAGTAATTATATTATGAACAGTTATTGTACATTTGGGTGTTGTGGGGGGTTAGGGGGGGTGTAAAAAAGTAGGTTTGGATTGCATGCACATGTGTTTACTTGCGTTATGTGCGTTGTACCATGGAGGTACCTCCATGGTTGTACATGCACTTCATGTAAGCCATCATTGTGCATTGTGCTTAAGGCGATTTATTTTTTTTTTCCTTGTGAACCTCAGTTACTCGCTCATTCACAATGATGGTATAGGGCGCGAGATCACTAGATGGCATCATTTGAAGTTTGTTGAATAAACAAATGGTGGATGAACAACTGCAAAAGTCTGCATGGTGTATAATTTGAACGTTCAGACGTGGAGAAATTTATATGCGACAGTTACAGTGCTGTTTATTTGGAAACTCATTAAATAGAAAATTGTGATTAAAATTTGTCTTTTTCCGCACACTGTAGCTCCTCTATTTAATTTCCAATTTCAAAATATGTGCAAAAAATCACAGTTTGCACTCCATTACACATGTACAAAAAATATATCAAAACATCTCAAAATATTCCTGTTTTAAATCAGTATTTCTTTGCTTTGCAAAGTCCGATGAAATCCAAACTTATATCAAAATGTTTCTTACGACATCCTCTCCAAGATCACTTCAAAAAGAAAACAGAAAAAAGTAGCTGAAAAATTTATGAGCCTCCCTTTCAGTTTATGTTTGTTAGCTCCCCTCCCAGATGGTCATGACACTAGCAAAATAAAGTAACAAAATGCCTACCTCATCAGCGTACGTAAATTCTGTCAAATTATGGAGGAAGGAAGAGCAGACGGCCTTTATCTAAGTAATTTGAAGCATAATGGAGATGGCATACAGCACGTACACGTACAGTACACACAAAATTGAATCAGTCTCTGCCGGCTGTTGACGTGTGTCGATTACGTACGAACACATTTGCATTCATGAATGTTTCTTTGATCAGTCTAGGTCTAAGACAGTGATGCACTGCAATATTTACGAGTGCTTGAACATGGCGCCTTGATCAAGTTTTAAGCACTAGCTTTGTAGCTAGATCGTGCGCTGCTCAAATGAAGGGCGCCCTCTACGTTAAACGTCATTCAAGTGGCCGGACAACATGGAAGTGGAAAACATGTCGACATCTCTTCAATATGTAATCGTTATTCTGACGGTTGTGAGTGTCTGTGTGTCTCGAAAACATGAGTTGAATCTTACCGTAAGTTGGAAACTCCTTGTTTGTGTATTCTGTTGTAGTTTCTTGAATCCGAAGTTGAGAAAATCACCTTTACCATAGCCACTTGTGTTTTTATTCCTCCATGCTTGCAGAGGCACTAACGTTGTACCATAGGATTAGTTCTTCTGATCATGACTGGCGTAGTGCCAGGCCTAGGGCCTACACCCCAGCCATGCAGGCTGTGCCACAATTTGACTATGATTTGGCAAAGCACAATGGGAATGAGGAAGCTTTGATTATCTGATCCTTTTTTATTCCCACTATTCTTTTTACCTGAGACGAGTGGTATTTACAAAAGCTTTGCCCATTCATGATTTTGGAACCGCAATGGAAATAAGTTAGGCCAAATTAAACTTTTTGCATTATCCCTACAATTTCCTTTTTAGAGAATCTTTGAGTTCGCTTTTTTTAATTTATTTTTTTGTTGCAATATTTTGTGGAAATAGTGAATAAATTCAAATCAAATCGCAGACATGACCCTGATGACAGACAGTAGCCTATTGTCCATGCATGCCATGCGTACATGTATTGTGCTAATGTGCCCTTCTCTAAAAAACCTTCAGCCAGTGCTGCAGAGGTGATAGGCATGATAAAGGTGATAGGTGATAAAGGTCCTTCAGATTTTGCCATGTCTCCAAAGTTGCTGAAAATAAAGTTAGCCAAAGTTCACTTCATAAACTTGCAGGTTATCATTGTCATAATTGTCATCAACAATGAGTGTTACTGGAAATGGATGGACCAATGCCATATCATGATGCCATTCCGAATTTCTCAAAATATGTTGATACAAATTGTCAAGTTTTTGTCATAAATTTGGACTGAAGTACCCAACTGTTTCAAATAAATATTCAATACTTAGGCTTACATGTACATGTAGTACTCTCTTGTCAAAATTACACCATATTGTACATGTATATAAAATTATTAATATACAGCCCGAGCAATTAACCTTCATTTAAACTTTTACAGGATGATACAAGGAAAGTGGTTGATGTCAGCACCTTTGGCTTCTTCAAGAATGGTCTTCTTGCAGTCAATGTATCTGCATTAGTTGTGAAAGATCCAAAGCACGAAAATCAAAGTATTGGTTTCACGCTGGACAAATCAATCAGTGATGGAGGTGCCTCTTATTTGGTAAGGAATGTGTAACAACACTGTGCAGTGTTGCAAGAAAAGAAAAACATTGCACGTGTGCACTGCCTAGTTGTAACACCTAGACCCTTGACGGGATAATGCATAAAAATAATACCTGTACATGGATCCAATAATACCATTTATCTTGTCTCACCAATTTTCTGGAATAAATCTTGTTCCTGTTTACTACTTTTGTACACCATTGCCTACTACAGTCATTTCAACTTTGTTGCAAGTTGCAACATTAGTAAACTTTCAAAACTGTTCTGTATGTTCTTTACGCCTCGAAACATTTATTGACATGAAACAAAATTTATAAGCTTTAACTCAAGATCCTTGTTACAACTTGAAAGAACATTACAATAGCATGACTGGAATATTGAAAACTAAACTATTGTAAAAAGCTATTGTGAGTATAAACCATGAATCTGATAATTCCATACCTAATCATTTGGTACTGGTGTTTTTACAGGAAGAACACGCTGAGACACAGTGTATCTTGACAAACACAAAAGATGTTTCAGAAAATGATTCCATCTCGAATGTCACCTTCACATTCAACTTCACCGGTTTAACGTAAGTTTAACCTTCAAAACCTCCTTACAGACCCCCTGTAAAAGTTTGATTTTGCAAAAGGATTCTACATGACTACTTACATGTACGTACATATGTACATGTAGTTGGTCTACCAGTTTTTAACCAATGGATTGAGGTGGAACTGCTTGTCCCTCTTATGTTGACTTAGTTTGTTTCCACTACAGGCCTACAAATTCATTAATTACATTCCATTATGGTTTTCACGTGGCCAGGCTGAATGTCAAGCGTATAGGATGGAGTTTAAAACAACTTCACATCTTTGAGGTGTCAGATGAGCAACCAGATTGCAGTAAGGATATGAAGGGAGATTATGCCAATGGACGGAGAAGAGACACAGCAACTGGTAAGAAGTGATGTTAAATATTGAAGATGATGCTGCAGTGATGCTGTACACTCACATGAATTCTTAAGCTTGAGGCCTGCGTTTGGCAAATCAGGATACCCTATCTGCCCTGACATGAAGTGCACCCTCACCCGCGAAAGAAAGACAGATGATACTAAGTTTTCCAACCGGGTTCTTGCAAGCATTAGGTGTGCACGCGAAGACCACACATTCCAGACTAAATTCGTTGTACGTACTCTGCATCAAACGCGCTTAAACTTGCATGCCAATGCGGTGAGTGTGTACTAAGGGGGCTTTCAGTTTCACTTTCAAAACACACCCTCTTTTGTTCCTGCTCGGAGCAGATTGGTCAAAGAAGCATGTGACGAGCGCACACCCAGTGTCCACAAGCTACCTTGTTTGGTACAAGCTACCAAGCTTGTGCTACCTGTCCACAAGCACTGTGCTACCTGTCCACAAGCACTGTGCTACCTGTCCACAAGCATTGTGCTACCTGTCCACAAGCATTGTGCTACCTGTCCACAAGCATTGTGCTACCTGTCCACAAGCATTGTGCTACCTGTCCACAAGCATTGTGCTACCTGTCCACAAGCATTGTGCTACCTGTCCACAAGCATTGTGCTACCTGTCCACAAGCATTGTGCTCCCTGTCCACAAGCATTGTGCTACCTGTCCACAAGCATTGTGCTACCTGTCCACAAGCATTGTGCTACCTGTCCACAAGCATTGTGCTACCTGTCCACAAGCATTGTGCTACCTGTCCACAAGCACTGTGCTACCTGTCCACAAGCATTGTGCTACCTGTCCACAAGCATTGTGCTACCTGTCCACAAGCACTGTGCTACCTGTCCACAAGCACTGTGCTACCTGTCCACAAGCACTGTGCTACCTGTCCACAAGCACTGTGCTACCTGTCCACAAGCATTGTGCTACCTGTCCACAAGCATTGTGCTACCTGTCCACAAGCATTGTGCTCCCTGTCCACAAGCATTGTGCTACCTGTCCACAAGCATTGTGCTACCTGTCCACAAGCATTGTGCTACCTCAGTAATAGCTTCTAATTCTGGTTGCTAAAATACACTGCACTGTGTCAAAATATTGCTTCACTGCACAGGTGCGCCATTCATGCTGAGAATTGGAAATGCTATTATAGGAAGGTTTTCTCCATGTATACAGTGTATGTAAGGGTTTCAAGAGGGTCTTTTCAAACAAGCATCAAGATTATCTGGAAATACCCACATATGATCTGAAATTTGTCTTTACTTCTTACCTCGTTTCCAGCAGGACAGAAACAAGTGATGAACCAGAAACAAGACTCACAACCAGGCCAACTATACAATGAAACACAACCTTCTGTCAACCAGAGCTCACAAGACATTCATGTACCACTGCTCAAATATATCCCCATACAGGGAGATAGAAATGTCTTCAATGCAAGTGTAAGTGTTGGGACACATCCTTAAAGATGCAAGTAATAAATCAACGCAGTAATTACTCTTGTCTATGAAAGACATGGTGTGCAACGTACAAATCTTGAAAAGTATGGGCTGCAACATGTACAAAGCATGCAACATGCAATAATGTACGTATATGGGTAATTCCCTAAATTTGGGACCCAACTTGTGACATTTTTAGTGTCTACCTCAGGCATGAAACCAATCAGTTTGTTCGCACTTTATACAATAACAAGTAAATGAAATATTTCGTCCATTTAACAGTATATTAGGCAGCACACAAGCTTGTTATTTCTACCACTTTCCTTTTTCTAATTGTTTTTCTGTTGTAGTGTCAACCGACCTTCAAAATTTGTTTCATGTGTAAGGGGGACACCAAAAGTGTCACACATTGGGTCCCATATTTATGGAATCACCTATATGTATACCTCCAACACTCTGTAGCTTAGAAAAGATCCAATTAAAGGTGATGCCTGAGACAGTGTGTTCAGTTTTATTCAGCAGAATGCTTCCGTAATTGCTGATGTTATTTTAACAGAACCCTTGTATTATCAAGAATAAAAACAATGAAGAACAAAGGATTAACTTAAAAATGTCCTTGTTATAAGCAGAATCCTGCATTGACAGTACTCTTACGAAAGGGGTTCAACTGTACTTACCCTAAGTAACATTACAAAAGGCTGAGATCTGTCACTGTGAATTTATTTTTATGAGAGTCGTGGCCCATCAGCTGCCAAGACTTTTGAATGAAATGCTTTTTGTACCTCTTTATTTCTAGACTACTCAGCCATTCATGACTGAAGCATCGTGTCCTGATTTTCTTTCTGAACAGTTGAAGGAACAGTAACAATGATTTGTTTTTGTGTCATTATAGTTCTATGTGTGTATAAAGACCGATTACGAGGAAGGATTATATAATCTGTTCTTCCACAACTGCAACAAGTCAAAACTCAGTCTCATTGTAAGTAAAATAAGAATCTTTCTTTTATAGGAGGGAGTTTAATTAAAGATTTGCTTGTCTACAGTTTCACTAACGAGATATTTTAACTGTTTGGTTAACAAGGTGATTGCCTGGTAAAATTTTACCATGTTCATCTCAAAGGTGTTCATCTTTCTGTTGTTGGTGTATACCAGATGCCATTTTGAAGTAGAGTTTTGCAGTAATTCTGATGATATGGCATTGCCCAATGAAGATAATATCCCAATATAAAATTCACTCATACTTACTGACCAGAAGCAACTTTTGCCATTCTTTTAAAATGTCTTTCAAACCCTTCACAAAGTATAATTTACATGTATCAGTGAGTACTCCATGTTCAAACACAACTATGAAACTACTTCACATTGTAGAAATTGACCATTCATGTTAATTGATGACATCAGCACAAGATGACTTAGGTTCTGTTTTCCATTGTTACAGATTAGCGTCGTTGAGATGAATGCAGGAGGTAACTACTTGTCTGCCGGCGATATTCCTCTCCCAACTCTCTTTATACTGGTGTCCTTTGTATATTTTGCCTCTGCCTGCTATTGGTTCATCTATCTGCGCCAACACAAGGAGGACGTTTTCAAAATTCACTATCTCATGTTCCTGCTGGGTGTTCTCAAGACTCTTTCACTCATGTTTCATGCGGTATGTAGTCATTACCTGTCCCCACATGAATGATAATCCAACTCAGATATACTAGGAGTAGGCTTGTTTAAGATGATAGTCATATTGTAATGAAATCTACAGATGTACTTACTTTACCCTTTATAAAAGTGATTCAGAAAGACATTTCTTTACTGTCTGTTCTCAGATGTTGCAACAAAAAAGGGCTCTTATCCTACCAATTGCTTGGTTTATCCTCAAACACTTACTACATCTGTCCACAATGACAGACTTTGCAACATTCTTTATTGTGCCATCCATATGGATGAATGTGTCATTCTTCTGTTTGTGTGAATAGTTCATTCTCATACTGCTGTTTTAATATTTTCCCATTAACTTCCTTACGAAAAATAATTTGTGTATTTCTTTCTAGATGGATTATCATTTTATTTCTGCGGACGGATCACCAATGGAAGCATTTGCCATCCTCTTCTACATCACTTACCTGTAAGTTATATTTCCTACATGGCGTCTCCATTTTCCTGTGAATTTCTTATTCTTTGAACTTCTTGTTATTAATCAAAGAATGTGGAGTGCATGTCTCTGTCAAAGTGAATAGAATGTGTAACAAAGATGCAGTTGCAAATATTTCATCGTAATGGTATTGATAGGTCGTCCTAATCCACCAGGTTTTTAAATTTCATTTTCCTTCCTACACTAAATTTCTGTTCCAGGCAAATTGACACTCTTTTTCTCTGTTGGTCCCTCAATCTTTCTCAGGATTAAAGGAGCATTGTTATTCCTGAACATTGCACTAATTGGTTCTGGTTGGGCCTTCGTTAAACCAATCCTTTCAGAGAAAGACAAGAAACTCTTCATCTTTGTCATCCCGCTACAGGCAAGTATAAATCTAACCAGCATCCTGCAAGGTTTGCCTGTATGTGTTTCATCAACGATTTGAAAACATCATGATTTCAAAAGATTGATTCCCTAGAATTAGGGCAATTACAAATTAAAAATACGGAAAACGTCTCTGGGATTAAAAACCTGACTAGTAAACTGATTCCATTTAGCATGATTTCCTTTTATTACATACAAATGTTGCTAGTTATGAAAACATTCATGTAGCACTTCTAACGATGGCAAACATCACTTAACTTGGAGAATAGTGCCAGCTTCAGGAACAGTGTAGTGACTGATGTCATTCAGTATGTACGTGTATTTGAATGTGGCTAAATCACGTGCTGAAATGAGTAGGACGTTTTACATCAAGTGAAAATGAATATCTGTACTTACATGTACATAGCTTTCCTAACTAGGCCAAGTGTCAAGCAGAGCCAATGTTGCCTGCTCTAACCTCATGAAAGCTTTCGGCGTTTGCTCTTTTACTTTCTGTCTCAGGTGTTTGCCAACGTAGCCTACATCATCACTGACACATCAGAAGAAGGGGAATCTGAGTATGCAACATGGAAGACTGTTTTTGTCTTAGTCGACATCCTTTGCTGTGTTGCTATTCTTTACCCTGTGATCTGGTCCATTAGACACCTGCAAGAGGCAGCAACTACAGACGGCAAAGGTGAATAGTGTTTTGTGTTAGTAGACAGTTGTGTTTAACATTGTTTTTTATTAAGCCCAGAATAAAGACCCATACAAACATTATTCTGTTTATTTTTCAGCGGCCATAAGTCTGTCCAAGTTAAAGCTCTTCCGACATTTCTACATTTTGGTAAGAGGAATTCGCTATATTATGTGTAAACATAATTGAAGTAATTGGAATGATGTATAACTCATACTCAAGTGAAATCTATATCTGTGGTAACCTCATTTATGTTCTTTACAGATTTCATCTAGAAACGTACTTGTTAAAAAACTATTTTCTTGTGATTATTTAAGTACATGTATTTTCCTGTCGTCAGTTTTGTACTAAAGTGTGTTTCTACCATTTTACTTGGGGTGGGAGTTTTAATAATTTGTTTCCTTTTCTGACCACAGGTTGTTTGCTATATTTACTTCACTCGCATCATCGTATTTCTTGTGAAAGTAAGTAATGTCATCTCTTCCTCAAACTTGTCCTCCTGCTCATTTAACCCTTTACATTTTTACAAAAAAGTGAAGCTTGAAAAAGATCAAAAGAATGATAAACTGTTCCATGAACTTGTGTTGCTAACATTTAATATTGATTTTTTTCTTCTCTTGAAGATCATCGTCCCCTTCCGCTACATGTGGCTGGATGAATTCTTTTTTGAACTTGCCACTTACTCCTTCTTTGTTATCACGGCTTACAACTTCCGTCCTGGATCAGACAATCCATACTTCCAAGTTCCCAGCGATGATGAAGATGAAGTTGAAATGGAGGAAGTGTAAGCATGAATCTCTCACTGAATTAATTAGTACCTGATCCCCAAATATTGATTACACAGCCATGAGGTTACGATATAAAAATAGAATGCCGCTGTAAGTATGAAGTGCAAGTTGTCATGATAATTCAACTTCCAGACAATACAAATGTATCTGCAGAAAGTTGAAAATGGCATGATTCCATTCTTGAAATTATCCCCTTTGTTTTTATAAACTAGTTAATCAATCTTAATAATTTCAATTAGCAAAACTTGCATGTCAAACCTTTTCCTCTAAAACATCAAGTAAATGCATACCAAATTCTGGAAAATAGTGTTATTGGGCATCCTGCTCAAACAAAAAAATTCCTCAAGTGAACAGAATTTAACAGCTGTTGCCCTTTTGAAAAATAGATTAACAGAGAATGGCATGACAGAGGGACTGATGAAGGTGCATACTACTAACACATCTACAACCAAGGCAGTTCAAAGAGAGGGGAATCACACATCAGCATGATCAGACAAGATGCTGATTAGATGAGAGCTGTCAGGACTAAGTCTTGGTCTTCAGCTAGACTTCATCACTGTCAACATCTTGCACAAACGTAGCTCTTGCCTTCAATAGTGGGCAATATTTTACACTGAATGGCTTCAGAAGAGCTCAGTGAGGATTTTTCAACTTGATGAAGCAAGTTGTTTGTGTATCTGAGCAAAATGCAGTGGTGCATTTAGGATCCGTAGTATTGCGGAACGCAAACAGTGACTAAAGTGGTGAATGACAAGGACTGGTGTAAGCAGCCAATCATCGTGAGATTTGATGGATCTCAAGGCAGCTAGCAATATAGGTATTTTATATCTTTGTTGCTTTGCAGCTGGAGTTGTTTAGATTTATTATTATGAACACGATTGAACAGGATAACTTGGACATAAAATACATGCCAAAAGCAGGGTGTTTATTTTGTTCTTCAATATGCATCTACATACACATATATGGCACAATGAGATGGAAATTACCTGTTATTGCCTTTTACTATTAATGTTTGTTTGAGTCCGACAGTAGATAACAAGTTGGAAGGATATTTTCTAAAAAATCTGAAGTCTACTTTATGCCAGGCAGATGTTATAATTACCATGCCAAAATATCCAGACCGATGTAGTGTTACTGAATCTGTAATAAACGTAAGGTGCTATTTAGAAAGGTAAGGGAATTATGCTGTTGTTTTGTTTTAAAAAATTGTTATTCATGGTACATGCAGTGTTCAGCAGAGACAATTTTTCTTGATATGAAGCCAATTAAACAGGAAATGGTCATCTTCGTTGCCAAAAAGTTTCAACAGTTACCCAACATACATTTCTTAGTGATAATCACTATTGTCAAAAAGTGCCTTACCATGGAAGTTCAAATGAATCAGAATGAAATAAGACAAACTTGTTTCAGCAGTGATCATTAATTTTGTTTGTTTGTATTTTTGTTAATTTTTTTTTCTGTATTAAGAATTTGGTCACTTCTCTAAATCTTTAAGAAAATTGGTAAGAAATGACTTGGTTACAGGAAGACTCAAGTTACACTGAAATGGTTTGTGTGCTGTTTATTATTTATAAAATGTTTAGGGGTCTTATACCATACATGAATGTGTATTACATTAGAGCATGATAATGTATATGTGTAAGGTCTTTTGCGCACAGTTAAACTGCATATTCCTAGCCTTCATTAAAGATATCCTTTTAATATCTTTGTGTTGGAACATGGATTATTGTTCAAATTGTTCAGATGTATCATTTGTATAGGGCCAATATTATTTAAAAACTGTATTAACCTTTAATAGACCCCTGTACTAATGACACCACACTTTGTTTATACATGTATGTGTGCTTTCCTATGGTGCTCAGTGGACTATGGACCACTGGCTCCAAAGGACAGTGTACCTGTAAACAAAATGAGACATCCTTAGTACACAGGCCTATTCTATTCATTAGGGTTGTGATGAAGCCTGGGTTAGTGGATAGACAATTAGTCATCAATACCCTCCACATGACCTCACCTTACGGAAAAGAACCTGGAAGAGGAAGAACTGGAAGCAAGAAGTTTAAGCTCTTCACTTTTTTTCCTATCACAGCCCTGGACACTGAAAGTGTCTGGATGTGTTCTGATCCTCCGTACACATTTATGATAGGTGGGAATTTTTGCATTTTGAATCAATATTGTAAAAAGTTGGATGTGCAAATTATAAATTCTAGTATCAAAATTGTTCCCATTCTCCTTATTTATTACTAGTGTGTACATGTACTGTACCATATCAGTTTTGTTTACTTCGCATCAGTCCTCCAAATTGTTCAAATTATCCCTTAATACCACTTTGGAACACAAATACATGTACATTTATATACAGAGTTTGAATGTACTGAATACTGAAGTTGTGGATCAATGAGATATAAAAGTTGCTGTTGAAGTATGAGAGATTTTTGATATCCAAAACACCGGTGGTATCCAGGGGAGATGATCCTAAGGTACATGTATGCATCTCAAGGGTGAAAACCAACTTCTCTGCCCTCGATTCATCTGTCAACAAATAGTTTGTTTGGGGGAAGAATTAATTTACTCAAAGCCACAAAAATATTGATTTAATGCCAACGTAACCCAGATTTGATGACTGTTGCACAGTCAGTTTTATGACAGAATATAACACATATAAGATATGATGTAAGACGTACATGCACCAAGGAATTTCGTGAAGTTATATATACATGTAAATCAAATGCACCATTAGTCAATATACATAAGTATCTTATTACACATCACTTGATTACAAACATGCCAATAAAATGATTTTTCTGTGCTCTATGGCACTTTTGTTTGACCAACAGTTCATTGAAATGGCATTGTACATGTATTGTGGTCTACTGAAATGGAATGCAGCTTGGGCAACAATGACAGTTTTTGTCAACATGTTAACAAGTAAGACAAACGTTACCGTGAAATAATGGAATAATCTTAACCGTTAACCTATGAATAACCTTATCCCACACCACTTTGGTCAACAGTTGGTAAGGAATGTAAAATATTGATTTTTACAACTCCATGTTTTTTGTCCTTTACTTAACAGAGGTAATAAATGTGTTGCTACATGTATGACATATTTTGTTTGCAATATTTGTAATTTTATTGATTGCTGTTGAATTAATTCTGCTTGAATACTACTTTTGCCAAGGTGACTCTGGAAATTTAAATGTTATGAAGTGTTTTATTCGACCAAAGGAAGATGTTTAGGCTCATGAGTGACAAGTGTCGGAGTTAAAGAGAACATGATGATGCTGAAAAACATGCATTGGGCGTATTAAAAAAAGCCTGAGTATCTGTTGTATTTTGCCCTGAGGTCTCTTCAAAAACATCTGCTTGCATTTATTGACACGCACCTATTTTTGGCATAGAGAAGCATAATAAAAAGATATTTAAAACTATTCGAAGAAAACTGCTTAACCTTACTTTTTATTACTGTTTCATAGAATATTATTAATCCAGAAGTGATGGATTTTCTTTTTTATGAATTTTACAAAAATAGTAATAAAATGCTGAATAGTGACCATGAAAGAACAGCTTCTTATCAGGTATACTTAAAAAGAGGGAAGTTCTTTTACAGTTCTCCTTCATCCCCAAATTTTAAAAACTTTTTTAAAATTATGGATCACCATTTCACTATTCCATATTGTTCATACTTGTTAGGGCTTGGCCGCATTTAGTCCTTTTCTCAACAATTTTGTGCAGAATATCGGCTAGAGTTTGGCCTTATGCTCGCTGTAAGTGTGCAATGCTATAGCTCATGACATGGGACATTCGCCTAGCCCCGGCCCGGAGTGGCTGGCGACTTGATGAGTCGCCGAATGTCAAAAAGCCGTTATGCAGTATGCCCGGATATTTCAAGCTGCAACTTTCTTTCACACTCCACTTTATTGACAGGTATTACAAATCTGGGACCATCACAGTTTAAAAAGCGAAGAAGAGCATGTTCCTAAGCTGCACGTGGGGAAACAGCTTTGACATCATGTACATGAGGTTCGTTCGCGTTGTCCGCACCACGCCCTCCCGTAGAAGCGCGGCGGACGACAGTAATCATTATGGTTAAACTTTCCACGGTCCCGTACGGAAATCTTTCCCCAAACGTTATAAGGTTTATTTACATAAGATAAAAGACACAGTAATGTTGCCAAATTACCTTTCTCTGTGCTTCTTCTCGGAGTCGAGTGAGAACCTCACCAGACCATCAGCGATGGGTAACGTGTTCAGTGCACTGCACGCGCGCGAGGGAACACCTAGAGCAGTGTAGACATTACTGGTTCGACCATGTGTTTCTTCTTTTAAAAACTGTGGCCTCCTTACACTTTCCATTTACTAGTCTTGCGCCCCCTGCTGGTCGTCTTTAGGTATTTTAGGTCCTTGTGTACAAGGTTACATGTGCGTACGCGTGGAGGCGATGCAAATTAATTATTTTTTAAGGCTACAAATCATCATTTTGCAAATTTCTCTATTGTCCCGAAACACTTTGCCAAAGCACTTAGCGAGGGTTGGTGGAAGCTGAATAATAGAGTTGTCGAGGTTCATTTCATCTAAATTATGTTTCTCACAGGTCACTCGGAAATAGGGCTATGAGATCTCAATGAAATATTTTTTAAATGATTTTTTATCCGAATAATGTTTATAAAAATTACTCAACTCTTTGCTCCGTGGTGCGGCACACTGGGCAACCCCATACAACCGCCCGCACGACAATGAATTAAAATTGGCCCCAGTGCATTTACATTGTGAACGAAAGCTTCGCACAGCACGCTCGCATGCAAGTCGCCAATACCCCCTCCCCCATTTTGCGATCCCCCTTCTAAAAATCCTGGATCAGCCCTTCTAAGATGTACATCTACTTCTAACGTTATACTAATTATTACGAAAGAAATGACAATGGAAATGAGTTGCTCCAAGAATGATTAGAAGTCATCAATATTCGCTAGGTTTTTATTAATTTAACTAAATTCTTATATACGTATTTCCATTTGAATTTGTCCCCTTTTCCACAAAGTGCTTTATTTTTTGTAATTCATATATTTAATTTTTTAATTTATACAGAAGATCAAACAGAAATCGAATTTTCTCTATAGTCGTCAGTAACTTAGGAAACTAAAGCAAATTGGACAGTGCCACTGAATGCAGCGCTGGCTCATTTTCCTGAAATATCCTTCATCCGTGCTCAACCAAAACATATGATTCAAAGAAAAAAAGCAATGAAACAATCATTTAATTTAGTGTATCTTTCTTATGTACATCGAATGAAAATGTTTAATTTACACCTTGGTTTCTGCATTAACATTTGCCCGTCTCGTTCATTATTCCAAAGGTTTCACGTCATCCTAAAAATTACATTGTAAATTGTAAAAGTTTCAACAGATTCAGTATGGCACACTTCCCAGGTATTTGATAATGGTTAGGAACTCACAACGCCGTCGAATGACATCAAATAGTATTTGAAGAATTCATTTCTTTTCATACTTTTGGTTTCATTTCAATTATCTACTGCCGAACTAAAGCGCCCTGTTATAGCACCTTCACTTAGTGCGAATGCGTAATTGGAATTAAAAACCATTAGTTAGATGCATACAAACTTGTCACAATCTCAGCGCACACTGAACGCGCTACCATCTTACCCAGAAGTAGCGGCCAATGCAGAAACAAACTCCAAAAGAAAGTAGCCACTATGGACTCATAAATTTATCTAGCAGGGCTTAATAAATATTGATAATGTATGTTAAATATACAAATAAATTAGTAAGACGATAGGAATCTATAAGCACTTGGAATCCATGCCATGTGCGAGTAAATTAGTTCATGAAACATTGATTTTGAAACATTACACAAAAGCCCTGGGTGATTTGGTTTAATTTGATGCATTCAAACAGCCACTTCACCATCGTATTATTTTAAGCCAACGAAATCTTACTGTACAGAATCACTTGTAAATGCTAACAATAAAATCCGCAATTTTGAAGTGGAGTTATTAATGTTTGGTTTGCAGAAACATTGAATTTATTCAATTTTAATGATTCCCCAACAATCCTATCTTTCCAATTACTTCAATTTTCTGTAAATACTTCAATAAAGAGGCAAGCATTGTTAACTACATACACCATGCAAACTCCTAAGGCATACTCTTTAGACCGCTATATTTTTTTGCAGGTAATATTTTGTACAAGATAAATAATGGAACTAATTACAGTCAACACCACGTAAGTATGAACGTCATCTCGTCGAATGTTTACATCATCAATACTTATACAAAATGTTTAAAACAGCATCCAAATTACAAGGAAATCAACTGAGACAGTTGTACAAGTCATCATTTTTAATCACGATGAAAATGACGCATTGAAAGGTACAACACCCTTTTCCTAAAAGTTTGTCTTAAAATGGAACATGATCTGAGAACACATCGTGATAGAAAAAGACTCATTTAAGAAGGGTGCAGTGTGGATATAGCCTGGTCCTGTGACAAAAGTGAGCTGATCAAGTAAGGCTTAATGCATCCGAATCTCTTGTCTAAAGCTAGGCCTAGGTCTTCGCTCCATTGGAAATGCATGGAGACGCGCAGACAATAGACCTAGCCGTAGCTCTGGAAGCCCGTTTCGGACTCGGCTCAGTGAGGCTCCTTGCGGCTGGTGTATAAATTTAAAACTTTCGAAGCAAGAATGCAGGGATTGACGTTGAACGAGATGCTTTAGGCTTGAATTGAGAGACAATGCAGGAAGAATGAAATCTGGGGGCTCCCTTTGCGAGTGGAAATTCTTCTTGATCTCGAGAAATTGACATAAAGCACTGCAAGTTGAATTCCACATTATTAAAACAGTGTCTGAAGGCTTGGTCCATTTTACAGAGTTGTATTGGCTCGAGTCAATGACTTGAATCTAGTCCGACTCGAGTCACACTTCGTGGAGACTCGACTCGAATCCCGACGAGTAAATACCTCGACTCGATTCTCTGCGACCAAATGACTCGACTCGATTCTCTGCGACCAAATGACTCGACTCGATTCTCTGCAACCAAATGACTCGACTCAACTCGAATTTCGCATGGAGACTAGACTCAAGTAGAAGCTTATAAGACTCAAGTCTCCAGAAATTAAAAGCAAATTTTAAAGCTGGATACCTGTCACCCTAATTTATTTTCAATATGTTTAAATGAAAAAAATCCAAAAATGACTTGCATTTAGCTGTATTTTGTTCAAAAATTTTGTGACTCAAATTGTCTCGAGCTCGGTAGGCCTACTTGGCTCGACTCGACTACATAAAGTGACTCGACTCGACTTCTTGACATAATTACTCGACTCGCGTCACCAAATTTAGTGACTCGTTACAACACTGCTATTTCATTTCATGACAGACCCCCATATAGCAAACATTTTCAACTTCTCCATTTTTTAGCTAAACCACCGTCTAAATATATTCGTAGAGTCTGATATGGCAGAGTAAGAGGGCGTAAAACAGATACATTTCGTAGGATAAACTAATCAACCGATGTTAAATTAAGGCAATTGAAAAGTTTCCATATTTTAAAGCATCTAAGGTAAATTATGGCTACACTGCAGCTGTTTGATTAGATTCAAGAGACATATCTTCAAATACATAGGTAATTTACAAAATTTTCCACTCACAGTTCAGCTTCAGTTGTACTGTTTTCATGAAATATTCTTTGTATGAGAAAAGCAGAAGCACAATACCACTTTAAAAATTTTCAAGTTCCGTATTTTCTAAGATTATTTCATTAATACGATGAGGTATAAAAGTTGCAGGTGGGGAGTTGTTGTTGAGATCAACATTGTGTAAATTACACTTATTTTATCAAAATACAATTTATGCCACTTAAAAGACTCAGAAAAAAATTTAATTTTCTGCAAGAAGTGGACAATGTACGGCACTAACTACAAAACAAAAAGGGAAGAATAAAAACTGAAATACACATTCTTTACTTTGAAATACATACATCTCAGAAAAGCTGATAAACGCAACTCACCTTCGTAAACACGTAGTAATTTCAGAATCTAAATACATCCATATTTAATATAAGAAAAATTAGCGATAACCTATTGAATTTTTGGTGCCTCCCGGCAAAATTTTCCCTGGCTGGTTTTTATGAATGCTCATCAATCCAGTTCGGTTTGATTGGTTCCTCTTAGCTGGCTTCAAGCTGATTGGCTGAATAGATTTCTAACTGGTCCTCTGCTAGTGCTGGTTTCTTCACAAGCTATGCGTACTGTATTTACGGTTTCTATTTGCCAGGTTCCCTGTTATCTTGTTCTCTATTGGTAGGCTTCATGTTGGCTGGTTCCCATCTTCCTTAAACTTCAGTGTTTCTATGCGAGCCTAGGGCGTCATCATCATCAATAAACATCAGACGATCAGCAGCCAAGCCATTGGGTGGTTGGTCCTCTTCTTCTTTATTGGCTGTTGTACTATTGACCAATGGCCTCAGTTCAATATCATCTTCTTGTTCCATCCATTCTGAATTTGTATTATCTCTGGCGGATTTCATATCTACCATTGCAATCGAGCATCCTGATGACATTGATATCATACTGTCTCTCCTCTCTGGTTCCTTCATGGCATCTTGGAGAGCTTTGAACATCCCTGTTCCTAATCCTCCCTCTTCGGCAACATCCTTATCGTTAACCTTAGCATCAACTTCTCTGATCTTCTTATCCATCTCAGAGAGAGCTTCAAACATGTCATACTTGAAGCCTGAAATATCCTGTTTGAGTTCGTTCAATATGTTGGCCTGGTCATCTTCTTCCTCTTGGTGACGTTTCTCAAAGTGGTAGCGACGGACTACCTGTTCCGATACCTCCTATTGTTAAAGGTTAAATATCCCAGGTTATAGTAATAGTGCGCATTGATAGCACTAACTTCATTTATCTCTTCGAAGATGGAAAATTCAGGCTGTATCATAGACCCCAAATCCCAATTTACTGATTTTTTCCAGTCAGTAAACCTGGACCTTCTTTACAAAATCCATTCAATATAAAGTTTGGTGGAGAAAACACCCGGAAAAGTAAACTAAAACATTAAATAACAAAATTAACAAAGGATATTATGTTCAGAGATCATATCTAAAAACTTTTGACTTACCCTGAATTTCATTTGTCTCTCATCTACAATACTTCGCAGACGTTCCTGTATGGGAAGAGATCAAAACATTATGTTATTACACTAACGGGTTTATCTGTTCACGTACTCATTAATAATATTATTAGACTGTGTTAAATTAATACTTCTGGATGATTTCTAAATAGTCAAGTGTAGGCTTTTAATAACTTATCTGTGCATTCTGACATATGTTGGTTTCAATCTCAGTTCAAAAACTTTCATCAAATGCTTAGAGATTTTTCCTATTGCACTAAGCTGATTGCCTTTCTTCTCTTCTCGTTTTTCTGTAAACTGATAACAGTTGAGGATAAAATATAGAACAAGAGAACCCCAGAAAATTGTTGTATTTTGAAATCATTGAGAGGGAGCTTTTACGGCATAAAGACCATTTGATATCGTGACTGCCAATCATCATACCTTGTATTTCTTGGCCAAGTCCTCTCTGCAACAGACATCACAGAAAAGCCATCGCACAAAGTAGTAGATGGATTTGGGTGTAGGGATAATATTGAGAGGAGGTGGAACAGTTCCTAGCTCATCAAAGTAACTCATCCACAACTTGGACCGAGAGAATTTCCACTCGATGTCTGCATCCATCTGGTGACAAGTTAAAGGAAAAATTGGATGATATTTATCTCAATGCTGAATGTATTTTTTGTTCTCTTATTCAAATTCCTTTTTTAGAAAATACCCTCTGAACAGAGGCTTATATACACAAACCACAAAACATTATTTAATAAAACAGGAAAAGATCAAGGAAAAATAGTTTAGAATGTCAAATAAAAGAAAAATTCAACCACTGAAAACAGGCCAAATGAAACAAACGGACGAAATTAAATACGAACAATCTGATCGCAGATACAATGTGCTAAATAGCTTTAAAATCGGAAGTTGTTCAAATGAATAGTATGTCAACTAAGATATTAGTTGGATTTCAATAAGTTGCATTCGAAAAATGAATGTGATGAAAATTCTCCCCCATATATACAAATATCCCTCAACAGGATAATAATGATTATAGTTCTTGTATAGCGCCAAGTCCGCCTAACTTGACGCTCCAGGCCAAATGATACAAGTTCTAGTTACAAGTTCTAGTTGAAATTTCTAGTTACAAGCTCTAGTTACCTCAACTCTTGTGTATGTATTGCTCATCATAGCAATGAGTACATTCAACAACACTACGATTGCAATGATGTGGTAGACAGCATAGAGCAGATGACCAACACCCTCAGTGAAATGATGATTAATTCCTGGTAGACCCACAATGGTGTAATCAGGAAGACCAAATAAAGCCCAGAATAAAGTCCCCATCGACTCCATCAACCTGACAAGAAAAGAGGATAAAAAGAATGGTTCAGATCCCATCCAATACAAAATGTAAATAGGACTTGTCAGTGTGTACCTTGTTATGCGCAAAAAAGTTTTTCTTCTACTTGATCTTCAGGATCTACTTGTTCAAAAGTTTTAACTGAATGTTGAGCAGTGATGAGGATATTAACTTGCTTGAAAGGACAACATTAAGCAGGAAGGAGGAAACAAAAATGTAGAACACACAAAAGAAAACAAACTTTTGCCAAGCTACAGCTGCCATTATTCATTTTGTTAATGGGTTAAGAGGTCAACAGGTTTGCGAAAGAAAGTTATATTCACCACACAAAAAAGCAATTATTTATAGTTTTAATCTTTCACTATTTTTCTTGACACTCACGATCCAAAGGGTTGGTTGACGAGATGCTTTGAGTAGTACCAATACAGCTGGTTCATTCCCATGGAGAAAGCGAACCAGACAAAGCAGAAGATGATGAGAAACTTGGCAATATCCATCATCATTCCACCCAAAGATATCTGCATAGGTCCCACGTGACGGTTGATGACAGTCAGACAAATCATACGCATGAAGCTCATCACCTTAGCCAAAGCAAACAGAGCTTCAGCGACCAAGATAGGGTCATAGGGTTTCCATAAAAGCCGAGCAAATTCCTCAGAGTTATTGCCTGGAGGTGGAGTCTGCAAATGAGAATGAGATTAACAGTCACATTTCTAGCATTCCCACCACTGTCTTCAATAATACTTTCTCTTTTCCCACGAAAAGAAAGCAGTAGAAGAACTGTTTAGAAACTTGCAATACAAGTTGACAGATAAAGTAAAAGCTACACAGGTATAAGAAAATAGGAAGTTACAACGATGGATTCCATGAATTGAAATTAAAATTGAAATTCAATTGAATTGAAAAATGATCAAATGTCAAGATGGGCCATTCAGTACCCCCTCCCAGTTGACCCTGTGAGCCCCTATTCCTCCCCCTTCTATTGCATAAGTTAGATTTTACTCACCGGTATCACAGTCCGTTTCTTCCCACTAAGAGTGTCTGTCAACATATTCAAAATGTCCGAGTTCATAGCATTTTGGTCTGCAATCAATCCATCAATCTTGTTCGAGATGTCATCCAATGTCAGTCCCATATCTTGAAGATCTTCTCTGATATGAACATTGTTGGATTCAGAGGTTGATAAAGAAGGATCAGCGCTTGGAGTTGGTTGGTCTGTAGTGTTAACTCCCTGGGAACGAGCTACAACTTGATGAGCTGCTGTACCCCTTTGAGACTAAAATCAAGAGAAATTGAAAACTGTAATTAAACATGTCATTATTTAAGAAGAGCATTCATTCAACCTGCAAGCTATGGAGCAGATTATATGCTCACTATTTACCCTTGCCAATAGTTTGGTAGCCCGAGGAAAAGTGATGACTTTTTCATCTGTTGAGTTATTTTGACATTTTCAGGGATAAGTTTACATAATGGTCTGACTTAGTTGAATATGAAAACACACCTGGAAAAAGACCATGAAGAGAAGAGCGATGACGGTCCAGTACAAAACCAACGTCACAAAATCAAAATAGTTCCAGAGGTTATTGAAGAACCGAGAACCATTGTACCAAAGCTCCTTGCATTTTGACCATGTCATTCCTGGTAAAAAAAAGGCAAAATACCTATGATAGTTTTCAGCCTTCTCGAGAAATAAATTAATGGTGATAATTGATGTAAGCTGGTCGTTAAAATACAGCAATCTAAAAAGGCATCCATAAAAAAAGTAATAATAACTCTTCTTTCTAGCACAATTTTGTCAGTGTTGTTCTTTTAATTTTGGGTTTTGCCCTGCCTGACGTGTATTATAACACTGTATACTCAGTGTTTGCCCCAAAGGCTTGTGGAAAAAACAACAAGTGTATTTGCGTGGGACTCGAACCCACGACCTCCTCCTTACTAGTGCACTTTTATTTTTGTTTGACATTCTTTATGTTATTTTCCTGATAAGCAGTTACGTGCAACGGTCAGTAGTGTTTTAAGCTAAGTGCCCCAAGAGAACTTCAGCATCTTTCATCAATTCCCCATTAAGATGATTGGGGTTGTTCTGAAGTAGGACATTAGAGAGCTTGGATATAATGACACAACAACACTAAATGGCCAAGCAGTTTACACTGACTGTAAATATTTGCATTTGGTTCAAAGAACAACCATCAAAGAAGATTTCTGATTGAAAGAAATGGCAAGGTTTAGGGGCAAAGACCAATCTTCCCCTAAAAACAATTTATATAACTCATCAATTTGGGTAAATATCATTAAATGAAAGGTAAAGATATCAGAGTTAAAATCACTAGAAAAAGTTTAAAATTGGGAGGAGGGGTGGAGTTTAAGAATAAGTCGAATAAATGACTATCAGAACATTTTCATTGTGGTCAATTTATTTCTAAATTATTAACAAAGAAAGGAAACCTTGGTAACAATTGTCATGGCTCAATTGATAAAACGGAACAGACATTTGCACTGACAGCAGGAACATCGGCATTTTCCCATAGTTCCTATGCAGACAAATCCAATTTAGAAGCTCAGCAGTCAGAGCTGTCCAAGAAGTTTCAAATCAACGGCTATTACCATACTTCAATTCCACATCGACGTGTTTCAATCACATTATTAACCCGAAATGCTCTAACAAAGAAATCTCGCCGGACTGCATTAAAGATAAGAGAGTTGAATTATCTTGGGAATTTATCACAATCAGGATGAATTCAACTCAGATTGCAAGTCAGGATCCCTTTATGGGTGTTCATTTATCACTCTCTCTGTCCCTACTGGCCTGTGTCAACGATAATATAGTGCCTAATCACTCCAATGAAAACAGAACAAAAAGCAACAGAAAGTTCACCAGTCTTCCATTATGAGAGTTAGGAAGACTTTTTAGAAACCAATCATTCGGGCCATTGACATCGAACAAAGGTTCTTTTTATACAGAAAGTATACCAAACTGCTTCAACCTTCAATCTCAACCGATTAGAATTCAAGACGACTTTACCTCAATGGGTCAAACTAGATATTCCAAAACTTACATATGTGAGATATAATACAATTGGACTGTGCCATAATTTACTATTCATAGTTAAAATTGTACCTGCCACCCAAGCTACAATCAAGAGCATGACTATGCTTGGAGGTTGTGCTTTAGTTGTTGTAGTTGATACCGAATCAGTAACGATTTCCTCTTCACTACTAACAGCCAACGCTGACAAAGGGTGGGAGGTGCTTTCGACTACAAGTTGAGAACAAAAAGCGAAGTAAGTGCATTATGTAATACATTCATTGCGAAACGCGGATAAAGCACAAGAGATGTTTTACACACGCTTGGAATAAAAAATAGCACTCATGGAGTTGTAATTGCAGTTTTTAGAATTTCGTATTCACACTCTAAACAACTTGGGACAACACTCAACAGATGCATTTTTAAAAGATTTTTACTTTGTCAACTTTGTTGACGTTGAATTTCCATCAGTTCAAAATAAAGGGAAACATATTCATTTATTCATGAAATGGAGAAAGGGAATAATGATGTGATACTGAATAGATTATATCTTTTCAAACTTGCTTCCATTCAAAATAGAAATTATTTTTGTCTCAGCTTACCTATGGTCTGATACAACAAAAGAACTAGGAAGAAAAGCTGGGATGCCGTGTGACAGACAAACTTGACGTAAGGGATGCGAAGGAATCTGCCAAGACGTCCGTAAGGAAAAAAGATGTAGGCCAAGGAGAGAATAGGAAAGCCGATGCCCATAAGGAGAACAATAAGACCAGATTTGAGGGAGCTCTGGTCTCTCCAGCCAGGTAGACCATGGTACCATTGCTCAATCAGACGTTGTTGGCAATGAGGATGAGCCACAAACTGTGAGGGAACAAATCATATCAAGCTTGACAATTATTAAATTGAACAAGAATAAATTTATGCACTACCGGAACAGTGAAATGAATTAAGTAAAGTAGTACTGAAAATGAAAATAAAAACTATAAAAATGAACATAAATAACTTAAAGAGAGCATAGAGTTGCATTTATTCAGATTATTTCAGGTCAGGAGCACCACAATTTTACATTCAACTTTAGTTTATTTGTTTTGTTTCTCTTTCGTGTCAATTCGAGTATGTCTTCTTGTGTTTTGTTGTTTCTTAAATGTTTCTTTTGTTTCATTACACTCTGCATTATACAAATAATGCTTTGCTTAAATTGATTTTTCTTTTAGAAAAAATGATTCAGGTGTTAACAAATTAACTATGAGGAAAGATTTTTTTACCTTTCTTTGTTCAAAGAAAATTGCAGCCTTGACTCTATTCGGTTGGCAAGTCTGGAGATCTTCAGATGGGTTGCTCCATCCATAGGGGTCATGATTCAAGATAAATGCCTGCTCATTGGAATCTCGGACATGATCCAGAAGACCTGCAGAAAAATCTTCACACTGACGGACCAGTTCTTGGAACTGATCGCAGAATTCGTACTTGGTCCGAGCCAGCTTACGTAGTTTGGCGCAGAGTTCAAAGGTCGTGCTGAAGGGATCGCTTGAAGTTTGGGAAATGTAGGCTTGGCTGGCTAAAGCCTTGTGGAGCATGGGATAAAGGAAGTACTTAAGTTAACTTCAGAACAGCACACATTCTTTGAGGTATCAAACAAACTTTCGTGAGGTAAAAATTAATTGCAACAACGTCTTTGTAATTAAAATTTTGTCTGTTCTTTAAGAATGATATCCTTTTATTAGTGCTTTGAACTCCAGCCTTTTAAGCGATACTTTCTCCTTGCTTTAGGTACTTTTCTGTTCTGGAAATCAAAGCGCAAAAGAAAGACAGTCATAAATTTGGGAACTTTTTGTATTGATAAAGGGATTTGAGGCTTGCATCACAGAGAACTCAAAACGGAACTATGTGTAAATAGACAATATTACAATTTCTTGTTTAAGTAAGTTGCAGTTGTAGGGCAGGAGACATAGTTTATTAGTGTTAATATTCATACTCTTTAACCTGCTCACAGATCAAATAATTATGACATTCTTTGATGATGCAATACACCATCTGAGTATTTTACCCAAATCACATGACCCTGTTTCTCGACATAACATCAACAGAGTACCATTAATATCGGTACCTACTTTGTAAAGATTCAACATTCCCACTGAGTTCTCCAGGGTATGCATCTCAGCCTCGTCGCTATAATCTCTTGGATCCTTAATTCTTGCTCCATACTCTAGCAAGATACGGATGATATCATAGTGGTTATGTTGGGCTGCCAGGACCAGCGGTGTGACGTCAGGATGAAAGTCACCATTCAAAGCTTTACAATTCAGGCATTCCTATGGCAACAGAAAGTTTTCATAAATCTGACTTTAATATATCTTTACAATATTTAAATATCTTTACAAGCTGTATTGCAATATCCAAATTGTGGAAGCCCATTTTAGGGATACTTTCAGAGGGCTATGAAAAGGAACGGAGATTAAAGAACATTTAGGGACGTTTCAAACTATTTTTGGCGAATTTAAGAACATCGATCTTTTCCATTGAAGCAATCGAAGGGGACGGACCTAATCTAACTTTTCTATGAGTTACTCTAAGTCTCCTTGTTCACTTATTTGAGATGCTCGTATAAATAAACTTCAACTAACCATGACAGTGTATCAAGATATCTAAACGTCAGAAATGAGCAGCAAAATACTTCTTTTTACCGGTATGTTTTTCTTCTTTATGTGCTCACAGATGAGGCGGACACCTTGCACAAACTGCTCATCGACTGCACGTAATAAACAATCCCCCAACTGCACGTTGTGATCCAAAAGTAACTGCACAATATCTGACAAAGAAAATTGTATTGAATGAAGTTATCAAAACGCTGACGCAAAACGAGCTGCTATGAAAACAAGCATCTTCCAGTCAAGGTTGCAACCAATGAAAGCTACAAAGCTCTAAACATAGGACCAGAAGATTAGGTTTAACAGAATGAGCGTCTAGATTACAGAACTTGCCCTCACTCAGATAAGTATGTTGAAATTAATTAGAAATGACTTGAAATTGATCTTTGATTTATAGGGATAGGTGTCCCAGTGCTCCTTCGTACTCTCATACTATCAAAAACCCATGTTGTTCAATGGTTGCCTATCATTATTTAGAGGAATGCTCTTATCCTTCACCGTTTAAACTTTATTTTTGCTTTTTCTTTCCTTTTGAAGCTTTTATGCTGATTATTTAACAAATCCATGTGTTCCTACCTGAGTTCCCATTCTCAATAGCTATCAGCAATGCTGATCTGTCATCCTGGTCGGTACAGTTGATATTCAGGTCAGGAGCGTTCTCCAAGGCAAAGATAATTGCCTTGCGATCGCCACGCTCCACGGCTTGAATAAACAGTCTCTCCACCGACGCAGCATCAGAGAAGTTGGGCCGTTGCATCGTGGGACTCTCAGGGGTTTCCTTTTTCTACACAAAGAGAGTACATGTATTTAGATTTTTACCAACAGTGCTGTACTAGACCTCAATTTTGAGTGATGGAAATGACTCGTTAAATTGCATCAGCAAATATTCCAAGTATGTCTTTTAGAAATCCTGGTAAAACCTTGAACATCAACAAGAATGCCGGCCTGTACACAATATGTTAGTGAACGCACATCTGAAGAATACATACATTTTGCTATTTAATATGACACTTAAATATTTAAACGGAAAAGAAATTACGACGTCCGCTGTAGGGTGTCTTTATTACTTTAAGATGTTGACAAAATATTACAGTCTGAATTTTCAATTCCAATAAGAATAAGTTAAGAACTCATTCATTCAAGAGGGACTTTGATCAACGACTAGAAAAGACGGCAATGATGTCAGTGCAGATTGTTTCCGAAGTCCGAACACAAATACAGCGACAGGTGCAAGCTTCAGAATAAACGTGAACTCAATTAATAGTCCAACTTGTATCGAAAATTTCAACCATAGTGAACGCTTACCGCTGCCTTCATCTCATATCCCGGAAAATAAACCTTTGGCAAATATTAATGAGTATAACGCTATCTTCTCTGATACTCTGTAAAACATCATTAATATTTGGCTAAGTTTTAACTTAGCCAAAGACAACTTTCTTCAGTAAGTCAAAACGAAAAGGCACTTCTTTCTGTTCTTGCCCTTGTATCTTTACATTGAAGACCATTTTCTGAAAACTCCAGCTCCTAGTGGCATAGCTGTTTGTTTGAAGCAACTTTTTTCGAGGGGGGGTTGTTGTGCTGTTTAACAGATGATGTTTAATATATGTTAAAGTTGACAACTGAAAGAGAAGAGTAATTTTTTCCAATGTCGGTTATGATTATGACCACAGACGCACGACATAATAGAGGCTCGTATATCATTGTTACAATAGTTTGCCCTTGAGTATTAAAGCCGGCATTGGCAATAATCATATTATATGAACAACCTGGTGCCAGGTTGCTGTAAAGAACCTCTTAGCCAAAGGGCTTGTAGATTGAATATAGCACAAATGAGTTTCAAACCAAAGGTGCACGTAACAAATGGTTTAGTTTGTTTCTCAGTCGAATATTTATAGGGTTGTTCCTCCCTGAAAAGAGAACTAACTTGATCCTCTCGGCAAAGTGTATTTTAAATGCCAGGATTTCTACAGTATATTTTCGGCTGGAGCGTTTGAGATTTTTAAAGGAGTATCACCCCAGTCATGAGAATATTTCTGGCTAGGCACTTGGAATGGGGTGGCTCTATGCTGTTATTGTAAACAAACAAAAATGAAACAACTCTGTGGCAATCGTTGGATATAAAAACTCAACGGTGTATTTTTAGAGTGCAGTCACGTTTATATACGTCCGTATATCTTTCACTCTGAAGGTTAAATGCATGGTAGACTATTTTGACCATGAAGAATAAAGAAACAAACGAATATGTCAAAAGTATAGGAACCTCTTAGGCCTAGGCTTTACGCCGTGCTACTGCCGCACTAAACTTCTTTAAGTTCGGCACGGCAGTAGCACGACATTTAGTGCGATTCGGCTCGGCAAACTGAATTCGGCACGGCAAGCCCTTAGCTCGACAGGGTATGCCCCGCTATCTTTGTTCTAAATGGAAGTGACACGACACTGCTCTTTTAAAGTTCGGCGTTTATCGCAACTGCCGCGCTATTGTCGTGCTGTTGCCACATTCACTTGAATGAAGTTTGGCACAGCAGTGGCACGGCGTCTAGTCTTGTCCTTAATTGGCAGGTGTATTCCAGTAGTTTATATTTCGGCACAATTGTACAAGACGTCAAAGAATCTTTAAATTATTTTTAAAGGCAGGTTACTTCTCATAATTCTTTAGTTAACGACGATATAAATGTCCTCCGAGCCATTCCATCGCCACAATATTGGGATGTGCAACCATGGTTTCCAGCTAAAACCATTCAATAGTCACAAAAAATAGACATCCGGATTTTGACACTGCATGACTATACTTGTAATTAACATAAAAGATTAACGGAACGTAATCTCTAAAGTATTCACCTTAGCCAATGCGAATATTCAAAGTCAAGTTTCAATTGGTTTGCATCCATTTAGGCCTAAATGAACTCTCTCTTGGAGTTCAGACAGCATTTTTAGCTTCATACTTTCACGCAAATTACAATGCTATTCTGGCGTCAATTTAATTAGATTTTCATTCACCCCTATACTTCCAAAATGTTTTTTTTCTACAGGTTGCTATATACTCGGCACTATACATACCAGGAAATGGACGCACAATCACGCTGATGTTAGCGGGACCAGCTCATATTACTAAATTCAGCAGTATACATGTACATGTATATTAGAATTTATAAACAGGTTAGTTGCTCTTTGACATTTAGATATCTGAAGACATTAATTCAATTATCGATTAAAATGCGTTCATGTTGGCTACAAAACACCTGCCGTTAAAGTATGACGTCATTTGTCCGCCACAGTATATAGTACATACAGAGGACCAGTGTGACTTCTCAAGCGTTTCACTTTATTAACCAATGTAAGTGTTCACTTTAAGTCAACAGGAATTATCTTGCAGAGCAAAGCATGGAATGAAAACACTCTTGAATGAATATACCACAAGTCAATAATGTCCAAGTACGCAGAGATATCAAAAAGACACGATAACAAACGAATAGTTGGAAGTTAACGTTTCAAGTGGTATGTTTTGAGCATGTCCAGTACAAGATAAACAGCTATACGCCTGGCCGGTCTAAAAACAAAACTCATACTTATTCAAGACGCGTCTGTTTTACAGCACACAAAGTATGATATAAAAAAATTAGTACCGTCACACCATTATGACATGACATGTCAAAATATAAAACATGGACTTCTTGACAAATACTCAGAAACTGATCCGTATCTACGAACACAAATTAATTGGAAATCCCATCCATCCTCCATCCTCGGTTGTCTTTATTTACAAAGCAAAAATTAATATCATGGCAGACAATAACAATGACTTTTGGATACGAAATGACAAGGACACAATATATATTTGCCCCACTGTTGTCATGTCTCACTCTCGATATACAGCTTGGATCCGCCCCTCTCTAAACCCTTCACCGTCACATGACGGTCAGCCGATCAATTCCCTTAATTCGAAACACCTAATAATGTTTTCATTCCATTAATTTTGATACAGTAAGCTTGACTTCACGACAGGTAATAAAAAGCACATTGCCACCCTGTGGCTTTACGGGAAATCAATCGAATAATTTTTCAATATCAAGCATTACAAGTGTCTGTCACAACTCAACAGCCTTTCTAGCACATCATCTCGTGATTCAACAATGGAATAATATGACCAGCTGGTTGCCCACTGATTATGGCTAAAACAACTGAAGAGGTGATATAGCGAAAGGACAGGGTACATATACTCTAAATGTATAAAGGCAGCAGTGGCGTAACTGGGGATAAATGTCGGGGGAAGGCACTCGGGTGCATGGGCATCTGCTGGGGGGGCATATCCCTCCGTCCCCCCCCCCGAAGTTACACCACTGAAAGGCAGTTTGGAGGACATTTGACACACAAAAAGAAGATATATGTTTAAGAGAAAATAAGACACAAATCGGTGGCCAATAAATTCCAAAATTACACGGGCATGGCTGTAGACTATAACATGAAGGGCAAGAAATGTCTCGATCTTTTTGCAAGAAGTTAAGAAAACTATTTTTGGAAAGCACATTTTAATGTGCTGATGTGTAATTCAAACTTAAGAGCTGCATTGTGTAGCAATGTTTTTTCCTGACTCCGCGTGATTATACACCATTGAATCTTTAGGGTGGAAGGGAGTATTATTTAATCTCCATGCATAATTTCCTCGATGCATTGTAATAATTACATCAAATGCCCGTTTAACTTATAACGTTTAATCCAAACTATCACTAAAGTCCCTGGTATGTTGCAAAATTGAAACATTAATTAACTTTACTGTGGGTCAATGTCAGCATTCACTGTCTCAACCAAGTACAGCGCATAAGTAAAGATACTTACTCTGTTGTCTACTTGGCAAGTCACGAGTTCCTGTATAACTATTATTACTTTTTCCCGTGAAGTACACAACGCATTTGCAACACAACAGAAACCTCCAGAACACGTTTCCTTTCCAACAACCAAGGATTACGTAGTCACGGTGGTCGTTCCTAACTCTCTAAGTCCGCATGCACCAAATACATCCGCCGTGTTCAGAGCTTCATCCTCCTCGTCTGATCCCCAAGACGATTTGGTAGATCAGTGTACAACTGAAGTGTGGTCTATCTCCCCTTAAGTGATTAACACGCAAGGTGCAATCAAGCAGAGTATATCCCACGGCCAGACAGACGTGTAGTTGGTCCGTTCCCAGTGCGGTGTACACATTCAATATAATCAACCCCCTGGGAACTCTACTGAAAGAGCAGTCCTCAATTCATATTCATAGAAGTATTTCTTTCTGTGCTCGGGGTCAAAGCATGTAATCATTACACACTAAAAAATACAGAAATGGTGTACACTTTTGTAAAACCCAGACAACATCAGCCCTGGGGAGTTAGCTCGCTTGAGACGACTGTTTTCAACGGAGTGAAACGACTACAGATGTAGTGTATGTTTTATTAAGCTCCCTGTACGGTCCGATTCCGACGCAATGCGCTGGGTTATCATAACCTTCAACCTTACAACAATTCATTGCAAGTTTAAAATATCTGCCCTTGGTGCTCCGAATAACAGCTGAAAGTGTCATACTGGCAACCGTATCACGTGATAACGGTGTTGTATTTTTAAAAAGGAAAGGACAGTGCGTACTTGCGATAATACTCTGAACCTAACAAGAAACGCCTCACATGAAAAAGTATTACTTATTTAAATTTCATTTCCCTCCTATGCGCTCTTCTGAACATATTGGTCTCTCTTTTTCAGTGTTCGTCACCACATTTCGTCATGACATATTTCGTAAAGGTGGTTCGGTAATGCATCAGCAAGAAGGAATTGTTGGTGGCATGTCAATTTATGACAAGATCACTTCTTATTAAAGTATCCTCCACTATTTTAAACTTCGAATCTGAAAATGTGTGTTTTTTTCACTAAACACATACAGTGTTTGCAAGACGATCCTACACGCTGAACAATACCAAACAAGCAATACTGGCGGGTGACTATATTGCAATATGCCAATAATTCTAAGCGACACAACCAGAGGTCACTTAAACCTCATGCAATTTTACTGCCAATTAGACTGGAAAGCTTTGGAGTCAAACAGAAGCTTATTGCACCGCAGTTTGTCAGGATTCATCCCACTAGGTGATTAGTTGATTTGACTTGAACTGTGACAAAAAGATAGCATCGTCACAAAATTGAGGAAGCTTGGAAGATTAAACCAATATGACGGCGAACGGATTAAAGTGAGGCACTGTACTGAGTCTAAATCCCTTTGTGTAAAGAGGCGAACAAACTGGCGATCAGGGTAAGACGTTTTCACACAGATGTCATTTCAATTCTGACAGGCTTACATTACATCCACCTTGACACAAACCACGCACGTGAATACCACATATTTACGTACAGGCGGTCAGTTCCATCTTGATGCTTAGGATCTTGTTGAAGTATAACGTATTCGCGAAGGCATTCAGACACCAGTGAATTCAAGGCTGCAAACTTACATTTATGAAGTCACACAAAAGAAATTGAAGTAGTCTTAGTTCAGCAAGGTCATGGTTTACAAGAATGTTCCTCGAAATACTTCTGGATTCATAAGTCACGTTCGCAAATAGTTACACCTTCCATTACGTTGAAAATTTCATTTTAAAGACAAAGAAAGAAATCGTCTAGATCACTTGTGTAGAGTAGAGCCTTCATGTTATGTAAACAGGAATATACACTACTCGAAAAAGTTAAGGACCACTTTTTATGTTGTGTGTTATATTTTACTGCTGAAAATATGCATTTGATGTTTGAAACATTTTCATTTTGTTATTCCAGTGAGAACACATCTAGACAAGCATCCTACGAATATTTTGGTTTTGCCCTTTGTCCAACTTTTCTTAATTAAATGCTCAGTGTGCTCAGTACTATTTGAAAGCTTGTAAGACTCGAAAGCACGGCCTCCTGTTGATGTTCTATACCATTCAGGGTTACTGCAGTTAGTTGGACGGTCCTTCACATCGGCAATGAAACGGTCTACCTTGCACCTACGTGCATGTAAGAGAACGCGATGGCCAAGAGAGCGTAATAACATGTCCACCACGTCCATCGTCTGTCAAGATGATGTAATCCACGACTACCTGACTTAAATTACCTTCTCTCACGCTCAATTGTCACCGAAAATTACCCTCGAAATTAAATTGACAATTGTTACACATTATAGAGAAAAAAACACTCAATTACTTCTATTTGGTCTCAGATATAACGGTCTCCGAGGTTTACGGGTAAATGATGACAATGAAAGTAACATTTTGTATCGTTGCTATATGACACTATTAAACAAGAAACAGCATGCAGAGGTGTCACAAAGCTAAGATAAACACAAGAGACGCATTTTCCTCGTTTAATTAAAAGTTTTAATTAAGCGACAAATAAAGAAAAGAGATAAGTATTGCACAGCAAAAGTGTTCACTGTTCAGTAAAAACACCCCAAGCTTTTTGAGGCTGAATCGCCATTTTTATAAAACGTCGTAAACATAATATGTACAAGAGTCCAACTTGTGTGGAACGATTGCCATACGAAGCATTTAGTACATGGTGCCTAACCGGCTACAATTGACAATTGCAAAGCCTCATTGCACATGCAAACCCTCTTCTAATAAGACTCACGGGATACACTTGTCAAATTATTAATAATTCCTCCATCAAAATTTTCAGTTAAACGGAGAGTGGAAGTCATTTAGTTAATTGATATAATGGCAACGACGCAGAGGCGATTTTGAAAGTACAGGCCTCGTCATTTCTTATTAAATCTTGAGTCTTTCAGAGAATGAAATGGTAAACGTTTTTCCCTTGAGTCTAGGGAAATGTTTAGCCAAAGAATTGCGGCTTTCAAATTTCAGGGGATAGATTTAGGTTTATCGTATTTCAATGAGATTAAGGAGTTTCTTATTTTTCTAAACATGTCAGGTTTTTAGTACTTTCCATCGTTGGTTGAATAAGATTCCATTCGTTCCAAGGTAGCGTGTTAATTTCAATGCATCAGCCGTCACCACTTTAAATTCGACTGGAGATATTGAATTTCTTCTTTCAAGTTTCATTTGCAACATTTGTATTTTCATCACGAGGAGGTGTCATTTCCCATTATTGATCCTTTCATACTTTGCTATGTTAAATGAACATGAAACATATAATGACACGCATGAATTAACCTAACGTCACAGATGTCTAAACAATCACACGTTATCATTACTTTATTCGGTCACGTCAGTCAAGTATTCAGAACTCTATACATTAATGGGGACAGATATATTCTCAAGGGTTCCAAGGCTATAAAACAAGCATTGTACATAAAATAAATTTCATCTTTCGACCATTTTGCTTTTAAAAGTGGCAAATTATATTCTTACATGACGCATTGTGCATATTTCATACTGTGATAGTATATTCACAATTTGCAGATACTTAAAATTTGGCAGTTATTCTGAACGAATTGGTTTCTTGTTTATAGTGGGGACATAGATGCGAAAGTTTGCATCTTTTGCCTGTTTATGCTCCAATGCAATTTCATATCTGGTACTGGAGGCACTTGAATGCGTATACATATCCGGACACGTTTGGGTTGGCTTCTCAATCATCGTGCGGAACAACTAAGGTAAGCTGTGGTTATTCTATCACAGCGGGCTGGGAAGGAGAGGGGTAAAGTATTTGTAACAAGGGCCTTGCACCGCCGCTGACAATCGACAATATGGAAGCGATAACCAACTTCAAATCAGTTTCAAATCTTCGGGTATCACGGCTGCTTAAATGCCTTGACGACGTTCTCCATTGTGGGCCTCCCCCCACACACACGTCACACGCTCGGTCAAATATTCAGGGAAAAATTTTCCACTCAGGTAATTAAATCATGTCTTGTAGAATCTCCGGAATTACTCAGACGATTGTCTTAATGCTCTTTGAGTCCACTCCGATGCAAGGATTGTCCATGGAAGGTGACGGGCTTGATGCTACCTCGGACCGGTCAGAGAAGCTGATGAACACCAGTACTTTATCGTCAGCGATTCATGAAATGGGATATGGATCAGTGGCTTATATTCTGCTCCCTTCATTAAAGAAACGGAACATCACAGGGACAACTGGCCTAGAAGGAGAAGTTTCTCATAATCATCTTATTGATCTTTTCCATGTCAACTAGAACATCTTGCAAAGTCATCAGCATCTGGATAGACCACAGCATTGTAGGCTCAGAATTGCACAGTATCCCCCAAATGATGGCAAACAGAAAAACAGACCAACGGACTGCTCTGCATTGGCAGGGCGCACAACCCGTCTCTTGGAAATATACTTCACAAAATAGTTGCCCTAAAAATGTAGACTTCAGCTGAGCTTTGTAATGACATGGCGCAGAAAAAAAACAGGCTTCACTGCATTGATCCAAGCATTGATAAAATTCCCCATTGGGCAGCAATATTTTTGTAAACTCTGCTTTTTTTGGAAAACGCGGGAACTTTTTATGTAATATCATCATAAAAACTTTAAAAGTTAAAGAAATTTTAATGTTTTTTCAAGAGGAAATAAAAGAGAGAAGTTTTCATAGGAGTAGGTAATTATAAATATTTTATTCTGCCCAGTGGGTAATATACATGTATAGATAACAGGTGCTCGTCATATTGGAGTCAGTAGAAATGACTATTTCATGCACTTTAACAATGTATTTCATTTGCCTAACACTTTGTAATTCTACGGCAAGCAACGATATTCACGGGATATTCCCAGTGGTAACTACTGCTTAAGTTTCATCTCGTAACAGTTTATAAATACATCCATCGCTAAGCATGGCAAGATACGAGACGAAGCGGAAGGGGAACAAGATGACAGGCATATCCTCATGGGAAGAGAGTTGAATGATCTGAATGATGACAATGAACTTACGTATAGGAAAAGATGCTGCCATGCACAGTCGGCCAAGGTCGATGATCAAGGAGAAAGGAAATTCATAAAAAAAATACCCTTCGAATTCCTCCAACCTCAGAACTTGCTACATTAGGCCTACAAACGCAACGTGAACGTAGTCTACTAGCGTGGAAAGGAAATCCATGGACTACATGATCATGACCAAGTTCTTCACTGTTAGTACTTTAAAAACTAAGAGAAAATACACCAATTTACTAATAAATCGAAGGTCCAACGTTCTTCCCAAAATAACCTCAACACAAGTGACTTCCAAAAGTATTCCCTTTAGGTTTGTATCATGTAGTTATAAACGACATATTTGTGACTAGTTTGGCGTCTCGCTCATTTTCGCACGTTAGTGTGCTCAGAAATAGTTCATCAGCTCTGTGAAATTACCGTAAGATATGTATATATCAATAAAAAGAGGGAAATATTACAACTGGAAAATTATGAACTAAAATTTGAATCGAATCATATACGTCCATAAATCGCTTAATCAAAAATTAATAACGTAATTATGTTGAAGGTCAATATAGGAATCTCTACAGCCACAGTTGAATCTCAGTTATGAACGGCATCTCGTTTCACTGAAGAGGTATGTAGTAACATTATGAGAGCAAATTATAAAAAAAGATCTTTAAAAAGGTCTCATGTTTGGACTGAGGTGTGAGTTCAAGGCGAAGAAAAGTCATTGGACCATAATTGAGGAGAACTGAGGTAGTGCTTCAATAACCAGTACTGAGGTCAGGGTGTGGGGGAACTTATCAAACAGAACCATTAGTGGTTGCTCACTTCTAATAAACAGTAATATGAGCTTACAGCTAGTGGCTTACAGAGAACCTACAGGTCTAACACGAATCGTACGCTTTTCTTTTCATCGATCGAAGTTTTAAAAATACAATCAATAATCAAAAACGATCATGATATTCAATCTCAGGCTAACGGTGTATCTGAATGACCAATGATGGAACTCATACGTCTAGTCGTTAACAGAACGGTATTTCAATTATTTTCACTATGGAAAAATAAGGTTGGTTCCATGTTGTCCACTTTTGTTGCCCGAGAGTGAATCCCGGCCAATTGGGTCGACAGGTGCGATTGGATATTCGGTGCGCAGCCGAAAATTATTGCGGCGATTTCCTCTGACTTGTAACAATGGAAAGTTTTTATTCGTATTCCCTGTCAATATTTCTTAACATCACTTTCATGTGAAGAATGGAACTTGTTCGAAGACTACAACAGTATGGAGGGTTACAAATCTAATTAAGCATCGGTTGCAGTAAAAGTAGTCTTAACGCATGCAATTGTGAAGACCTAAACTGAAACGCTCCAGCGAAACTTCTTGCATGCACCTGCGCCGCTTGTAGAAAGGATGGCGGCCCGCGTTGACGTGTCCGGGGATTTGTGCGAAAGTAGTATCGCTTGGTCAGTGTAAGTAAAGTGTCCTAACGACACAGCGATATCCTTCATGCTTGCCTAGCTTCCAATTCACAAGTGAAAGTTGCATGGGGAAAAACGATGGTCAGTATGTCAGGATGGATATAAACGTTGCAGGGAAGAATAAAAAAAAAAAGACAGACAAAACATGACAAATAAAAACTTTTCCCCGACTGTGCATCATCAGATAGAACATCCAGAAGTTTGTAGATTTCTGAGGAAGAAAATGTTGACGGTGTTTCCTAGAACTCGATTAATGTGCATCTTTTTGATTATCTGAACGTTCACTGGGATTTGATGTCAAAACATTCATTCATGATGTTTAAATACCTTGAAATTACTTGAGACAGCTAAAATAGTGTTCAGGTAGTGTTCTGAAATAAGATGTCCAGTATACTGCGCATAAATACAAAAATTTATGGATTGTGTCAACGTCCGAAAAATCAGTCCTGTAAACATTGGCCATCTGGTGCAATATTGCTGTTTGTTGATTGAAGTGGTCAGTATTATCATAGGCGATCTCAACAACCTCTAATGGGCCATAAAATGATGACAGGACCTTATATTACAATAATGACCACTGGCATTGCTGAAAATAACGTTTGCCAAGGGATTGACTCGTTGAAAGAAAGGGCTACTACTTTGAGAATACTGGCAACATTAAGCAAACCGAAGGTGGGACACGTTCGAACACATCATCAAATCCTTTTTTGAAATTACTAGTACCCAATCAAGAAGAAGACCGAAGATGTTCAGACCTATACGGAGTGTTGATGGTGATTACTCATTTCGATTCAAGTAGACAAGCAAAACTTACCAAAATACGCTGATTAAATTCTATGATTGCAAGTTAAAGGTCATTCACTAACACTGACAACAGTGGCTAGACAGTCAAACATATATAGATGCAAAAACGAAAACAGTCAAGGCAAAACATATTTCCGTTGTCAACATCTCTGAAAGTTTTCACGTATCGCAAGGACTTTCGATTCCATTGATGCATTGGCTAGGATAATAAAAAGGTACACGTTCCAACTGCATGAACCCAACATTGCCAAGGGTGAGATTAAGCTTGATGTAGTTCTGGACACGGACTCACCGACACGATCTCCTTCCCTCTACCCTATCAATGTATCATCTAACAATGTAATACCTCAGGCAAATCATAATGCACCACACAACACAATGGTAGGGGAAAGATGGACACAAAGGCCGAAGAACTCGTCACATCTTGAAATACTATGATTCTAACTGGGTAAAATCCTACTATCCAAAAACAGTAATGTCGGTGAAACTGGCCGAAAATTCCGAGACGTTTTCGAAAATACCGTTCTCGAAACTACAGCAGTGTACCAGTACTAAAGCCAATTTCAGTGCAGTAGACCCTCTGCAACGCCTTGAAAACAACTACAGCAATATACGCCATAACAATCAAGTTTAGAAGGCAACCAGTTCAGTGTGCATAGGACAAATTGTCTCTCAGCGGAGGCACATTTCACACAGAATTATTGGCCGTAATTTCGCGTATTCTGGACGCGTCATTATTTTGACGACTGAAATCTCGGCCAGTGATAATCGTTCAACGAATGTTAACATCAAATCATATAGGACTTGTTTATCATTGGCAAGAATATAACGTTTCAATGAAACTAAAGCTTTAGTCCAATACCCCGTTTAGTCTTATACTTTTCTAAAAGGGTTTTTTAAAAGAAATCACCAACATCTGTGAAAGTTGTTCCGATTTCGTCAGCGTTAAATATCAAACTCACCTCTCGAGATCCTTGTTGGCTTGCTGAATAGTAGCACCACTTAATGCAAGATAAGTTGATATGAACCTGAAATACACAGGTTCTCTTATAATTACTACAATTTCTTTTTTTAAAGAATTAATCTTTCTAAGATGATTCTACGATGACGTAAATTTCCAGGGAATCCTTGACAAGTTTTCAAGCACCCACTCCTGTTACTGGCTTCCAACTGATTCCGATATTTGGCGTTTATGCCAGGTAAACGCGGTAGAATATATGCATGACCAATGAAGCGTAATGAACAGTATGGCATTCAATATGGGCTGAAATCCCATAGGGTGGATGACCACGTGTAAAACTGCTCTTGACAATTAAAGGGAGCGCGTGTGACTCCTCTGACAGGAAATTTATTAAATCATCTCTAATAAATACAGTCTAATTGAGAGTCACAAAACTCCCTCCTATGTCTGAATAATTTCACGTTCATTTTATGAAGTGGTTCTATAAAGGAACTGATGAAAATTGTCAACGAAGGCAAATCATGTGCCTTGCACAAGGATCTGAAGGTTTTGAGACTGCAAGAGCATGTTTGGAATATAAAATGATTCCATGGTCTACTGTAATGCGAGAGATCTCTCTCTACCAGTAAAGACATGGAAGAGTAAAGTCCACCATCTGGTGCGTTCAAATCAAGTGTTCAGTGAATTGTCAGAAGAGCATGTGCAGGCACGTAGGTTCTACGTGGAAATGAAAATAGCGAATGCCTTGCAATGTCACAGGAGTAGATAACGACCACGGACGTCTTATAAAAGTTTGGATTCACAATTTACTCATTCGATAAAGTAGTTGTTGCTACAAAGGCTTAAGCAAAGTTTACCTTAGTCATTAAAGTGCTACATGTAATGTTTCCAATGTCAGCCTACACGTCATTGAAGTTACCGACGGCCATCTTACCGTTCCTAATGCAAAGGTAATACAAAGGCTTGCTCGTTATCGTTCACCGAATCGTTTGTGGCTATAACAGTTTACAAAAGCACGCGAGTAACGATTACGGTTATATTCGGCACCTTAAGATGGCCGCTGGTGGCTTCAGTCGATGCAATAGCGTGTCGAGTCAAGACTTTTTTATATGACGTTCGTGGTAACGACTCCGTCGGGAATGGGATTACAGAGCGCCCCCTTTATACATTCAACACCGCCAATACGAGTGTTTCACAATAGTGCGCCTCCAAGGGTTTGCAACGCGATGACCAATCAGTGTGCACGAAATCTGTCGACCCAGTGCGCGGTTGGAAAGGGACGACAGATTTCGCGACTTGTGATTGGTCAACACGTTGCAAACTCTTGGAGGCACCGTATTGTGAATCGGCCGTATTTCAAGTTCTATCAAGAACTATGGTCACCCACAGTTCAACTTATTCCCTCAAACTCTCCTTAGTTGCAGTAGATGGATTAGTCTAATCAATCAGTCAAAACCAGCCATCCGAGGTTAGTTCACCGCTGGATATAAACACAGACGCTCTGTATTGAGCCTGAGTTATGTGCTACCACGTGACTTAGGCCAAAGTTCGACAAGAGGTGTTCGCACATTACTAAGATAAGATATGAATCCTAACATTAGTCGAAAATGGTCCTTGACCAACTTTGTTCCAGTGCGTGCGGATACACGGCGTACTGGTTTACACGTATGGCTGGGATCAAGTACGCACGTAGTGCCATCAATTTTCATCGGAATGCGCACAAACGTGTGACTTGTTAACCTTTGCTTTTCTCCTTTGAGGAGGGAGAATTGGTCAGCGGAGTAAAAAGGCGAGTCACGGGATTGACATCAATGATACATGATGGGAACCCAACCACTGACCGGCATCCATTCCCTGTAGTTTGAATACTACAACCTGAATGCCCAGGGGACAGTTCTCAGGTAATTGAGGGATGCTTCTCCAACTACAAGACACACCTCTGCTGCAGTTGACCTTTAAAGTCGCATCCAACGAACCCTTTCGTGGTGTCAAACACAATTTAAAAATTAAAAACCAGAGGTGTCTTACTCCAATTATAGTGCAGATGGTGTTGGGTTCGTGATCAGGTTATATTAACCGACAAACACGGTGCAGTGACGTGAAATCAAAAAGGGGGGGTCATAATTCCGTGGTCTGACAAAAGAATGGATCTTCAGGAAGGCCCCTTGAATCTAATACAAAATGGTAGGTGCCAGTGCAACAAGTCACTTCACATGAGATGTGGTGGAGGACATCCACATACATATACAACCTAGAAACATGCAAAGCTATAGCCGTGTCCAAAATGTTAAAGTGTCTAACACTCGTACAAATAAGTAAGCCGACCATAACAACTCTACAATAGCTGTAATTGGACACAGCGTCAAAGTTCTTTAGGTCTTGTCTGTTACAATGTATTTATTTAATAAATGAGAGGTTGAAGCCGCGAAAACCTCTCACCTTTTCAACTTCGAGTATATTTTTTGTGGACAGAGACAGTGGATGAAGAACAATGTACTTAACAGATGGCAGATAAGCGACAGTGAAATTCTCGGACAACAAACAATGTGACGATGAATGGCTACACCCAGCATAAACGTATCAGTCAGGCTTCGGAAAGGCAATGCTGGTATTAATTATTCACCTTTTGATACACATTACAAAAATTTATGATCAAATCGCGTGCACACCTTTGTTTCGACCAGACAGACATCCCACAAAGGCATCATGAAATTATCATGATCTCTCTAATTTTAGTAACTGACAAGTCCTTGATAATTAATCTTTACCGGTGCCTATGTAGCACTGCACTGTGCAATGCCAGAAGAAATATGGAGGAAAGAAGTGTCTCCTGTCTAAGTCACTATGTCAAATAATCATTAAAAAGTATAAACCTATGATCCATGCATTCTTTCAACATTTGTCTAAAACATACACATAAAGTCACTTTCATTCTGAGTCTCTGGTCCTTTCCCATAATCGCCACAAGCGCTCATGTAATATTGCCATGTCAGAATTACTTTACTGCGGCTGAAATTTATACATAAGTCTGCGGAAAGTGGATGCAAGTGACTTCAATAAGTGTTTGTGTTATATCTAGCCAAAGCCAGGAACTTCGGACATGGCTAATATCATCAGGCTTCGCACTCGGATACTGACTAAAGTGACATGATTCAACATTGTGGGACCAATCTGGTGGGTTGTTTTACAAACTCTCCAGACATTGGAAGCCAAACTCGTGTTTATTCATCTAAATCTCACTTTACTGGAATCGTTTTTGTTTTTCATATAAATTGAGCAGTGTTTTATTTATCACGGATGAGTGACACTAGACATCTTCATGGAAGAGGTTGCGCTTTACAGTGAAACTTGGTCAGTAATTAAAGACAAGGGCCTCTATGGCCTTAAATTATTAAATTATGAGTTAACAAAGACGGATTTAGCTTGTTCAGGAAATCAACCCAAGATTGATGACCGAGGAACTAAAGTTGACAATGTGACGGATCATCTGATGTACCTCCGTGACGAAGAATGTAGCGCCGAGTTATAATTTACAATAATGCAGGTAGGGTAAAGCTGACACGTACTCGGGGGTCGGGTTGGCGAAGTAGTTCTTTCCATGCCTTTCACCTCTGCGGCGGCCCGCGTTCGATTCCCGGCTCGGTCCACATGTGGATTGGATTTTCAGTCCCTACCTGATTCCGTGGGTTTTACCCAGAAATTTCGTCTCTGGGGTTTTCCTCCCACCTCTAAAACTGTAGGTGGATGTGGGTCGTTTGGAGGTTGCCTGAGGCGCCATTGATTCGCTCGACCATGTTTAACGTCTTCATTGTACAGCGCATTTGAACAATGTGTGAAATTTGCACTTAAAATGAATAAATTATCATTATTACTTTGGCAATTATGACGCTGCTACGTTTTCAAATCAACTAAAGTTTTGATTCAAATTCTAACGACTTTATAAAGGGCACATTTTTATATTTGATATGTAGATGTATCCTAATTAATCATATAGAAAATATGAGCGTTTTTCCCCTCGTATTAATAAATTGAGTGTTGCAAAAATCGATTAGTCTCTTTGTGTTTCGTCATAACGTTGGTTTCGAGAGGTTACTTCTGAATGATATTCCACAAATCTCCAGCAATATTCATCCAAAGACAGTACTTGACATACTCACTTTCTTCTTCTTTTTCTTTTTCTTCTTGTCTCTCTTCTTCTTTTTCTTTTTCTTTCTTTTGTCATCTTCCGACTCATCAGTCTCTGTCTCTGAAGATTCGTCGTCGTCATCGTCGTCGTCATCATCGTCGTCATCATCATCTTCTTCCTCAGCCATCTTGGGGGAAGGTTTGGTGGTTCCGCTTACAACTTCTACTCCTTCTTCACCTTGTTCTATCTCATCGTCATCTTCAGATGCTGCTAATAAGCCCATCTCGATGGTCGAACTCATCCCGAATCCCTCCTTAGAAGCCGAACTCAAGCATAAGAGACGGAACAAATGTCTAGAAGGAGTTTTGGGTCCAGATTCCACCGAATCAGGAAATCTTAATCAAAAGTTTCTCAAGATAATCTTCCAAGTCTAATTTGGACCAGTCACCCTCAGGACCACCTGCAGTGTGTGTCTCTTCCTACCAACTGATACAATATCCAGCATCCCCCAGCAACTAAACCAAAATTTTGCCAAAGAGCTTATAGGGGTGTGGAATGGTAACACCCTACCGACATTACCATCAAACACAATTGATGATTAAAGTAATATCCCTACACCTGCCAATACTTTTCCAACGGGCAATCTCATTGCGCAAAATATAACCATTGCTTCAATCATTTAAACCAAACTCCCTCCGGTAAAAGAACAATAGTACTTTCAAACTATGCAAAAGTGTAAGCCAAATTAAGGCAGGAATATATAGATGCTGCATTACCACTTGACACCTTGATTGGCGTTAGGCCGCTAAAGTACTTTATCCTACCGATATATAGAAAATGAACTGACACGTTACATGACGTTAGAAAGGACAGGACGGTGGTGGGTAAATTAACTTGTCACCAATGGTGGTGCCCGCCACTTTGGCGAAGGACGCTGACTCGCTGATGTTAAATCGAGACCCCATGGAATAATGTAGACCTAACATCGGTAGAAGGTCGTTTGTTTTGCTAATAAAAGGCCTAGACTGTCTTGGAGTGGTAAGGTCTAAAAATAAAACGAAGAGGTCAAAAGAAGAATTTAGAGAAGTAGACTTGATATAGCATTTTAAAAAAAAAGCAATTCGCGTAACTTCTGTAAAATGATGAGCTCCGAGCTGTGTTGAGGTGGCAATACCATGGTAACGCGAATTAGTTAAATTAACTTGCGTTTTCGCAATTCAGTCAGTTAATAATCATTGACACTGAATAGGAAAATTAATTCAATTCATTTTACTTTATCAAATAAAATCTATGAACTTCCATTGTATTGAATTTGCGAATAAATTCAACATTTTTAAAAATTAAACATATTTCTTTATAAAACTTCTTAATGATTTTAATATGTCAATTCCCAGTTTATAAATTAACTAAATTGAAATCCTCCATTCCTGTGGTAGATTTATAAGAAACTAATCCAAATAATTCTAAGGACTGCATTTACCTAAAATCGTTTTTTGGCCAACTGGTGACTTTTGTTGATATTTGGTGTATAGAAATAAGCCAAGAACTACGTTTATATCAACAACTTTCTTTCCACAATTTGGTTGGGTATGTTGCGTGACGATAACAGGTCATTACACCCACTGCGAACACGCTACATTTGGCACAATCCTGGAGCAAAACATCAACAAAGTACACCCATACCGTTAATCATTCTTCGGTGTCATCAACCAAGTTGCCTCGCGTGTGATGTATGTGAAAGAGATTGCCTTGCAATCCATTTTGTTTTCCTTTCATTCGGGCCCATCATCAATTTCTTGTTTCGTTGATGTGTATACGGCTGTTTTATGCCCGTTAAAATTATTCATAAAATTGCCGTTTATCATAGAGAAATAGGAACAGAAACATACAGCAACTATATAACGTTTGGGTGGGCACAACGGCGTTCACTGTGTGTTATTAGTGATTTATCATAGAGAAATAGGAACAGAAACATACAGCAACTATATAACGTTTGGGTGGGCACAACGGCGTTCACTGTGTGTTATTAGTGAGGCTTCAGAACATCATCAATCTTCACTGTCCCACCATAGAGTAAGACCCATCTCTATTTCAACAGTATTTAGAGCGTACAAATACAATTCCTGCGCATGCTACGCAGCCCCTTTTAACTCTTCACTTTCAAATGAACTGATGGTCCTGGTTTTTCCAAATTAAACGGAAGCAGAACGCTTTAAATTTTAAAAAACAACAAACAAAATAAAACCAGAAGTCAGACTAACTTAAACTGTGGGTCGTTAGCCACTTATTTCCAATTCCAATTGATCTTCCTTTCTATTGTGACAATCGACTTCAGTGATTCAATTTACCTATATCCAAGTCAACTCATGTCCGCTTGGATACTAATCAAAGACTTCAACCTGCTTTCTCGATTATTTCAGCTTCACTGACCACCCAACTATCGTTGAGAGTATTGATCGATGGCGTCTCAGGAAAGGGGGGGTTCCTGGAATTACAACAACCTACGACTCAAAGAAACAAACGAGACAGGACTTAACAACAACACGGCCAACTGGACCCAACCCCACCTGCTGCATATCACCTGGCCTGATGATCACTAGCATCGTTCCCGATTCAAGTGAATAATGCAACAAGAAGTTATACTGATCATGTTGACGTTACACTCAACGTATACTCGTAAAGGTCTATAATCGAAAATGGAAAAAGAACCAGAACTCTACATTTTCATGGACATTTGACTGATTTCATGGTTGAATCACACTTTTTGATTTCGTGGAACAAATGAAAAAAAGAGTGATGTTTCAAAGAGTTGATTTCTACATGTTTAGCAATTCTACACCTTTTACGAATATAGCTTGCATGAAAATTACGTGAATCAAAACTGGTTTCACGAACTAAAAAAATTCCGGCATTATGAAAAACACATTTCTGACTAAACCTGAAAATCAACCTGATTAGCACATCAAACGTACAATCAATACCCGTCTTACAGGCACACCTGTTTAAAGTCCTTTACAATTAAATCGTAAACAATTTATAAGATCACTCGGCCATAAATACCCGACATAACAGATCCCTGCATGTAATGCATTTTAGCACAAAAAACAAGAATCGATTTTCAAGAGAAATCAACACTGGCTGATTCAATATTCCCGACCGTCAACTTATAATAATAATTGAAACTGAACACTGCATTGTAGTATGCAGTGTTCAGTTTATAAAATTAAGGATTAGTTTCGCATAATTCATACAAATCAACTAAGTAAACAACGGTATAATGTCCCCGTCATCTGGTGAACAGATGGTGTACACAGAAACTTGTTACCTGACTCAAATATCAGATCACTCTAATGCATATTTTTAAAGGCGGGTTAGTTGTATTGTCTTACAAAGAATTTGCGTTTTCCTCCTTAGTATTATAAGAATCCAATTATCACCAAAGATGTTCCAAGTTTCGGACAATGACGAACTAGTCAACAGACAATTTAATACACGGGTATTATTCGAGAAAACTTGTCCTTTAAACCCAGAGTATGAAATGTTAACTGAATGGCATTGACTTGAAATGGCTAAATACTTTTAGGCATTGTTCTTAATTGTGTTGGGATGACTTCGTGCAAGGTGTGTCGATCATGTGATAAAACAAATGATTTGCAGATAATGTTAATTTATTTAACCAATTCGAAATTGTCAAATCCTATTAAAGTGGACAAGTTCAAGAGTTGAAGGTTTTAAGAACTGGTCAAATTGTCATCAAACATATTAAGTGGACACTGAACACGCATCTGACCAGTCACGGGTCAGTGAAGCGTGAATGCTCAAAGTGTGAAAAACCACATACATATAAATGGACAGTCAAGCGAGATAACCTCGATTAACCAACCTTCCCACTTGCCCTTTCGTGGTACGTTACTTCATTTTAACCTCTTGTGCGTTACACGATTAAATATAGCCACACAATTACAAGTTCACTAGGCTGTAGGAATACTTGATAAGAAGCTAGAAGCCACGGTTGGGTGGGCATGTAACAAGATGATGTTGACAACTATAGATCAGAAACAAAACAAAAAAACCGGTTCAACTTGACTTTACAATATCACTGTCACAGGCACTACAAAAAAAGAAGGAAATGGTGTAAAAGTCTAAAGCTTTACTCATTTTAAAATTCTTTCACCTCTTTTCAAGGTTCAGGACAAGAATGTCTCTTTGTCTAACTGTATAGTTTGTGACCTAAAACAAAATTAGTCAGTTTTTCCCTTGACAATTCAGAACATAAATATACAAGCAACGGAAATCACGTTCATCTTTCCAATCGGCTTTTGTATATTCTACTTTTTGTACAAGGAGGATACTGACAAACATTTTCTGCGAACATCCACACTCAAAACCTCAAAATCTTGGACGTTAGTGCTCTCATGATTCGCAGAATCAAAATGACGTTGGGAACAGTTCCGGTTGTGAGTGTCCCTTGGGTTTAAGCAGTAACCTGTACGGTGAGAGTAAGGTATGAAATTGTACTGAGGCGTGACGCAACGCGATGATGCTAACGCGCCTTGATCAGTCCCCAATGGTTTTCACACGCGCTGTAATGAAAACACTGACCAAGACATCTGCGACTTAATTCATGCCTTTCTGTACACCAATGGACAAGATAATGTATCTTGTTGGCGTGTATGTATTCACATCAGACTTTCAACAATGAGAGATGATTCTTGAGGCGTGTTGTCGTCTTTCTGACGTCACTGAGATGAACACTCAAATTGACGCCAGGTTACGAAATCTTGTCTACATCACACGAGAACAATGTCAAAGAACATCGAATTTCACTCTATGTCGATGATGGTCATCAGAACACAAGCAAAATAATACAGAGACTCTCTAACAATCAAGAGCATGGATTCGAAGTAAAGGATCTATGTTTGACAACAAAAATTCAAATTGAATGACTTACCGGGCATGCATTTAATTTGCTCAATCACATCTCAAAGTAATTTTGGGAACTTCAACACCTTTCCTCCAATTTTTGGAGTTTTTCTACTTTATAAATTATGTTTTTATCATTTTGTGCCTGGGAAACGCCCCCTTTAACCTCCGACCTCCATGTCACTGAGCGCTAATGGTGACAGGTGATGCTTTTTTCTCTAATCTATTTATCTGCATGATTATGCTGGTATCTGACATGCTTAAACTACGATCAAAGGCAAACGCATTGCTTTTAAAAGAAGGCTCAACTCAGATTGTTCAAGCTTTAAGCCTTAAAGCAGCCAATTTTTATCAATTATCAATTTTTATTTTTTAAAAAACCTTACAGCCAAGAAGTATAATAGGATCTGTTCCTTTGACGTCACAGTTGTGTTTTTCCAATAAGTGGCTGCTAAAACTATAGCTGGCCGTCGGTATAAAAGAAAAACAATAATTCACAAAGTCTTAAAAATCCCACGCAGCAATCAGCGCACCAAAGAATAAAAGCAGTACTACGAAATTGAAAATACAACCTTTTTTAAAATTAATGGCACAAATGTCCATTTGAACAAATATGAGATAAAATCGAAAACAAGTAAAAAGTTATATTTCTGCAAACTTTGATAGCCCATATAATTTGTAGGCAAAATAAGAGTAGCCTATACCGCCCCTTCAAATATCGGTGGTCGTGGAAATGTTGAGTCAACAGTCAACTCAGCGGTCAAACCTGAAGCTATGAAGCGAGAATACACAGGCTATATTCAGAAGGGAAAGATGCATAGCTTGACGATATAATGATAGGAAAAACAGGAATTCCATTCAGCTACCTCAGGTTGAATCAGATGAGAATTTCTCATCTAATTTATAATTTATGACAGACATTTGAAACTGTTCAGCCTATTTTAAAGGAGGGTTAGTGCCAACACGTAAATTTGATTCATACAGCTATTATGCCAACTATCTTACTAAAACAGAAAAGGCCACAGACTTCTACAGTAATAAAAATTCTGAATGTAACACCCTACAACAAAATATATGAAAACACCTTCACTTTTTTGTTTTAATTCATTGGTTCGTGTTTTGTCTCTATTTTACTAAATTGTAAGTACTCCTGATGTAATGGTCAATGACTATTCATGAAGAGCTTGAAACGCGCACTTCATCGCCTTTAATTGGCAATGAAAACAGAGGGCGCCCGTACAAAGTCTCAGGGTAATCCATTTATAGTAACATACCGCCTTTGGGATTATCCATCGCAAGTGTGTGAAGATAGATTTCTTTCATTTCTCGTTCACTTGACTTTCGTACCTGTTCTAATACATAATCGATTTTTAAAGTTATCAGTTTTGGGTGTTTATCCTTAACAACGAGTGGATAAATGAAAAACAAAGGCCTAATCATGTATTCCTCTTTAAGGTCTTCTTTCAACAGCCACAACGTTCACAAATTCTAAAGCTATTATTATCGTTATCATTTTAATGTAAAATTTGATTAAAGACGTGCAATCTACACCCTCCTTAATACTGCGTTTAAATTTTTCATGCGCCTCAAAAGCACAACGCCCGAGAAAGATGGGGATAATGTCGAATAAAAGAGGGCGACCGTTACACAAAGCGAATTGAAATGTAGGATTATCAGGATTTTAGGTTAAATTTGACTTTGTTGATGAGTTTGTACAGAATGGTCTGGAAAAGCACATCTCTGTCAACAGTCTAACCAAAAGAAAATGACCGGAAAGGCCTAAAAGGATTTTTCTTTTGTAGTCAAACTTAATGTTTTTCCCGAATCTTGAGATAAAATTGTGCTATTATGGGTTAATCTTATTTCTTGCGAATTTGTAAAAGGTCTGTCCTGTTCTTTTGTTACAGCTATGTTCCTGATGATCATTTGACCTTGCATTTCAATTCTTTTCATACGGTGTAACAATTGCTGGTAGTGTTACGTCATCAGCTTCCCGGTGAACAACCATAAAAAGATCATGCCAAACCCATACAACCATAAAAAGATCATGCTCCCTACATTCCTATTCGTAGCTGCACATCTTTCCAGGATCATTTTTGGTTGCTGAGCACTCCCTGTTTCCAAAAACAAAAGTTGCGTAATTCCAAGGTTTTACCCGCACAATTACAATTCTTTGATCACATAAGGAAAATATTTGAAGTAACTGTGGTGGTCAGAATTAGTCAAGTCTATGGTTTGTCTAAAGTTTCCGCATTATGCGCTTTGTTATGAACTTTGAGTGTTCCTCCTCGTTGAACATAATCCCGACATCATATTTAAATTGTATTTTCTCTGCAAAGTCTCCCCAGTGGTTGTCCATGGTTGTAATCACAAATTACCCGTATTCTCATTAATATATGACCATTATTTCATGCCAGACATGAGCGTAATCTTGTACGCCTACGCGTCGTACTCCGCCGTGGCGTACGTGACGACATGCCTTTCTCTAGCAAGAGTTTGTTAAGCGAGAACTTGAGTTCACTTTTGCCCTGAACATTTTGCAGTTTTTATCATTCATTCATGGTTATGCACAGTTTTGGCCTGTTTGATAATATCAGTAGTACGTGTGAGTCAAGTGTGGTCTCCAGCTCAGATCAAAATTGTCATTTGAAGTGATTTTGTTCACCGCGTTGTAGTGTGGAAAGTTTATCCAAAGGTTACCCCCGATGATAGTTTTGTTAGAAAATATTTTCGTAGCACATTGTCACGGGTCAACTTTAATAAATATTTTCCCTTTATTTCTTTTAATTTGCAGTTACTTATGTTGGATAAAAAGGGCTCTACTCGTGTGTATCGTATTCTTACCTCTGCAATGAAGAATTCCCGTAGGTTTATGGATAGATGGGAAATGAAGCTGACTTGTAATCCTCCTTTCACTGAATGGTTGGAGTAATATGCAGTTTGCCCTTTCAGTTAACGTGTGATACTAAATGGCGATGGTTTCAATACAGACTTACTTACAGAATCTTGGCAGTTTACTCTTATCTGTTAAAAATTGGTCAAAGAGATAATGACTTGTGTTCTTTTTGTCAAGCTGAGCATGAAACCTTGATGCATCTCTTTTGTACTGGTGAGTTTTCCATCTCTTTTTGGAATCAGATCAGCGATTGGCTTAAAAATACCCTGAACATTGATATGCTTTTGGATAATAAAACTATCCTTTTTGCAATTTCTAATAATTCCAGGAATGTAGCCTACTCAATTTTATTCTCTTGCTTTGCTGCTTCCATATTTATAAGATGAAAATTAACAGGGATAAACCATAATTTTTATTGTTTAAAGACGATTTAAGAAGATATTTTGCCTTAGAAAGATTTTTTTACCTCTAACGGAAATTCTGTTAAATTCAGTACTAAATAGGGCCTTTTTTCTTTACTGTGTAATTGAGTAATGTCTAGTGTAAATTAACTGTGTATTGACTTCTCTTTTTTTGTTAAATTTAATTTAATACACAAGAGGAACTTGAATAAAAGGCACCGAGTGGGGGAAAAAGTTTGTCCATGTAACTTGTACGGGGAGCGCAACGACTGTTTCATGTTTAAGCTTTACGACTATTGCATGTCTTTGAATCGTTTGACTGGTTCTTTATGCAGGTGAAGGCATCGGAGAGAGCAGGTTGCACAGTGCCCTTCTTGCTTATCTCTTTACACATTATCTTGCCATATCTCACAACTTGTATCTCTGTCTCATGACTAGTATCATTCACCTTTAGGGCCCCTGTGTGATTTCTGGAGCACACAACATAAGCTAATTCATTACTTTGTCATCGAGCCATTCTATTGTCAACTCCATTTACATTGTACTAAGGTTCACCAATTGTGTATTCCTCAGTCTCAATACTGGAACAATTCTTGTAAATTTTAGTTCCTAAACTTGATTTGAAATAGAAATAAACCAATTCTAATCTTTTGTGAAAATAATTCTTTGTGCTGATTCTTGGTTTTTATTGGGTGTATTTTAATTGCCAGATAAGTCAATCCCTAATTTCAAATCAGGCGAACCCACCACCGCTGAGAATCACCACCGCACGTATAACCGTCACATAACTAGAAATAACAACTATAGAAGTCCTCAGTGGTTCCTTTCTCCAGCATTTTAGGGAACCATCTGTCCAAGACTTTTTCTGAGCAAATGTCATCTAAATAAAACCAAATGCAGTCAAAAGGTCAAAATTCAATTCGTAATTTGACCTTCCCATTTAAATTGATTTTTTACAGCGTAAACATTTGAAGTTTTTGCAAAGCCAAAAGTCACCAACTTGAACCAAAACCAGTTAAAAGAAATCATTAACATCAGAAATTTCAATTCACCAAAGTCCCGAAAAAAAAAAAAGAATCATCGATGAATTCGAAATACGTCGGTGCAAGCAAAACATCCGAAAATAAACCAAAATAACATACGCTGAAGGAAAGAACTCACAAATCTCGTGAAAATGACGTCTGGATTTTAAATTTACTGCCTAGTACCGAAATCTAAAAAGATACATGTATACGATAAGACCAACAGGTGTTTACTTAATCCTTGAGTTCAGACACTCACCGGTGAAGGGGGGACATGTTGCTGTTCATCGAGTAATGGCTGCAGAAGTGGATCATTTGCCGCGAATGCCATGAAATCTCCCCGTCTCAAACTCCTAAGCTATCGCAAGAGACTCGTCTCAAATCACGCTCAACCTCCAAGCTCACGCACCGACATCTTCCCACATTAGATCTTCGACGGTTTAATATTAGATTCTTCCACCCAGTAAGACCCATCGAGCAGTGGGCGTGTTTAATTTGTAATTGTATCTCCACGCGGAAACCCGTGCAGGTGGTGACATACTACAAGTACGCCTTCAACTAAAATAATGTGCGGTTCAGTTAGTAAAATGTCATTACTGATTACTTCCATTGTCCAATACACGCTTCTGCATTTTGTTCAATTATTTCCATGCAGTTAATGCGCCCTAATCACTGTGAACCTAGCTTAAAATTAAAATGAAATACATTACAAAATATCTACACAACCGGCATAAAAGTGAGATCATTAACAAAACGTTTCAACATTTCACAAGCACCCCGATGCAGCGAAGCCTTTCATTCACACAGTTTAAAAATTCTACCTTTAAACGCCAAAGGCACTTCATGATTTTCTTGCATTTATTTTTACTTTTTCCTTTTCCAGTGTATCCTTTTGAATTCGAGGAAGATAGTACAAGGCGACGTGACAGACATATTTATATTAAAATCTGCAATATTATTCTTTAACAAGTAGGGGCTTCAATGAAGTAAGAGATTGATTAATTAGTAGGAATCTTTTTGTAAGAAGCCGCGCCAATAACTAGCAATCCGTATTCCGTTAGATTTGTTAGGATAAATCGCCGCTGGTGAATTGGCAAAAACGACAGTGAGAAAGTCAGCGATTAATGTACCTCATGGCGACACCTGCAAACCTGTGCTAAATGTTGAACAAGGGGCAGAGCCTGCTCATACCAATCAGAGATTTTTGGGTATGTTCAGTTTTGATTTTGAAACTCTCTCAGCAAGGCACACTTGCACATAACACACGTTAAATCGAAATGACATCAACCTGACTGTTTCCAAATGTGGAAGCTTTATTTCTGGGTAGTTTAACAAAGACCAAATACATGAAAGAGACAGATCAGTCCACAACACACAACCTTAAAGATGATCTGCAAAGCGTCAAGTTTGCTCGTGATGAAATTACGTTCACTTTAACGACTGTAACTGTAAAACCTTGCAAACTGTCAATCAATGGGTGTGCTATATATACTAAATATGTTAAAATTATTTGACATTTTTTGTACTGTCACATAGTTTTAGAGATAAACAGTGCAGTACCTTAATCTGTCATTTTGCAACACTTTAGCAAAAAATTTGAGCAGAAGTCAATCACGCTGGCAAGTGATAGAATCTTCCTGATCAATTGATATGCCAATCCAGAGCGTGCCTTTTAAATTCTAAGACCCTAGACCAGTTAGGTATTAACCCCGAACAGGAACCATCATGTAGCGCAATATTGACTCAATACTCGGTGCGAACGTTATAGAGTACACAAATACTTCCCGATTCAACACGAGATGTTAGAAAACATGTTTGAACATCCACCGAACACCAAGTTACAAAGAACTGGCAGACGTAGTTATCATCTGCAGAATGTCGAGAACAAACAAATATAACTCAAATGCAGCTGCCTTAGCAACAGTTGCTACTGTTACTGCGATTACCTCAATCATTGTCAGTCTAATCACGAGAGAAAAAAGTGAAGTACATAGAACTCCAAATAAAGTTTATTAATGTCAGTAAATCCTATTTGATCTCAAACATTCAGTTTCTATAAAGTACCGACAAAAGGGCTTTCAACTGAGGCCAAAAATAGTTCTATGTTTGAGCTACCATTGGTTGTTTATAACATTTGATTTGATTAAATCCTGGGCTTAGTAGGCATGAAATCAAGAGTAGTTCAAAGCCAGGACTAGCGAACAGGCAGGACAGTTGGTGAATGGCAAAGGAATAACACTGTCGGAACATAACATCGGACGTGGCACGGACGAAAATACTGAATCGCTGTGAACATGCAGTACCAGACATGGAAAGAGAACTACTTACCATGACTGAAGTCCACATGATTACAGTTCTGATGAAACAATTATTCATTATAATGACAAAATTAAGTAGGAGTTATATTCCACTGAATTGTACATGTTTCAATGGTGGATATTTTAAGTTAATGCGACCACATAATTTCTGAAAAAGGTCAGATCGTGGAAGGTGTTAAAAACCATTTACTGCATGATAAGATAAATCCGCTTCTCTTGAACAGCAATATATAATCAATAAATAAAACCTGTTGTAAGCCTGTGAAATTAATTAACGGAAAATGCTACTAATCCTTGTCTCTCTTTGTAGAGACTTTAGCCCCACAACGGAGGGGGAGCGGAATTGAACGATAAATATTCACTTGGGAAAATCAGGATCTTACACTCAAACTACAAGCGTAAATTGGTTTCAACAGGTCGATGTGACTCAAGCTCTCCAGCGAGAATACTGGCTGTCACTAAAACGATTACCACACACATGAAGAGCCCGCATGGGGAAAATTCCAATTATCTCACTTAAAAATTGCTGTTTCGCTTTTTCCTTTCGAAAACAGCAGGCCTATTTCAAATTCGAAATCAAATTCTTTCACAGGACAGATCGAGTCTGGGAGCAAATCACAGCATAATGTGTAGTTATGTTTCTTTGATGTTACTTCACACTGCAGAATAACAAAAGTCCTTCATGGTACCGAGGTATCGAGGGGTGGGTACCACCACAAGTGTTTGTGCATTGAAGTAACAAAGTTCCCACCCAACTTCTAGGCACTTGTATATTGAGATGTGTCATCCAGTAATCTCAAACAATATTCTTATGACAGACAATCAGCTTCATACAGGCACTGTCTATTTAACTTGCTTCGTCCTCCTCATCTTAGCCTGTTTTTTCTCTCCCTCATGGAGTGTCTGTTGGAGTAATTTGGACAGTTCTTGTTTGGTACAACTCAGACTACACAGCGTCAGTTTTCCTCTTGACATTCCTTGGCGGATGGAACTTCACTTTCTTCTTGTCATGGCGAACGGTGTACGGTTTTCTCCATCTGACCCTTTGTCTTCTCCTCGGTTTCCACAGATTGCACTAAATATTTTTTTTCTAATAGGCACTTTCCACGCCATTTTGCTTTTCTTTAAACTTATGCTGCCCCTGTATAAAAACCTACACCGAAGTTTTAACACAGGTTAAATGAACACCAGGAGGTCACGTATGCTTATATATGCGCTGAACTGCGTGTTAGGGAAGCTCGAACAACCACGAGGGATTTGTTTGAAATTCAGCTCTAGCATTTTGTGTAATTCAGGCAAACAAAACACTTTTAACCGTCACCATGCATTGCTATCACACCCAAAGTATCTTAGTCTGAAAACTAAATGGAAACAACAGCGCTTATTGCCCGAGGTCAGGTGCATTTATTCCATGAGGCCTAATTCCATTCAACAGACCTTGAGCATGTTCTCAACTTCCAGCCATCCCAATGAACAAAAAATTGTAGTACAAATCTGTTATCCCCCCACCTTTCCCATCTTCCATCCCCTCCCCATTTCTAAAGCACAGATTTACGCCACTGGCCTCAGCCAAATATGAAGTCAAGTCATGCAATTTAATGTGCCACGACAAATAGTATTTATTCAAAGATAGATGGAAACCGTGATAATGATAAGGTTTTATCAAGTAAGAACAAGGCTATATATCATTAACAGACCACTATTAAACGAAAGATACGAGAGTGTTTTGGCTCCGTCTGGCACGATCAACATCTTACTTGTGACACTGACCAAAACAACAGTGCTGGCAACGATGTCAACCATATAAATAGATTAATGAAGGCAGTAAACGTTGGTTACAATGAAAAGCAGTCCATCGATTCAACCAAGACACAAGATGGTACTACAGCTATGACTCTTGGCAGGACGTGCCCATGTAGATGCAACCAACGAAGACCTAGCCCTAAGATTAGGATGCTGTTTTATAATGAACACCGCTGTCATGAGTTCACGAAAGAGATTAATGTACCTGACTTTGTAGTGCATACAGGTACTGCGTAAATAAGCTAACCTTATCAAAGAGGGCGCGATACCACGGCGTTGTTTCAATTCAGACTCGTACTGCATCCACAATAACTGCCGTAGTCAAGCCGTCTTCTTAGCAAGCAGCTTCGTAAAACCGATATGCTATATAATATGCAATGGTAATGCAAAAAAGCTATTCATTCGATAATTTTACTTACCGCAAGTTTGTAAGTTCACAGTACCTTCACAGTTCATGTCTTCCTATAGGGAAGGCGCAGCACAATATATGAGACCTATTTACCCTCAACACTTAATGGTTCCTCGTACAACTTCACTCGAGGTTGGCGAAAAGTGTAGAGAATCGTCAAGGAAAAGTAGGCCTATACTCCAAAGATCCAACAGAAAGCAGCCAAAAGACGTCTGCTTCACACAGGTACCTAACTGCAGAATCATAACCTTGACGATTACTGTCCAAAATGACACGTTGCATCAGTGAAGATTTAGGAAAACTGTGACATACAGTACAAGACAGCAGCTCGCATTCAAGAAACCCGAAAACACCACGATTGAAAACAAGGTCCTACTGAGGCTATGTCCAAATCCAGAATAACTATGTGTATAACGAAGGAGTGGCTATACACGCACGCTTCAAGTAACTTCCGGTAATTGATTAGTTCTTAAACGTGACACCAATAATGCTAATGGCTAATGATTGCTTCCATCTCAATTCACGCTGATGAAAAGATGTATTCATGCTGTTCTAGTCCAAGGTATTCCTGGCATTTGGCTGGTTAAAAAAAATGAGCATGCAAAATTCAATCCTTAAGATTCCAAGGTCTTCCTACCAGGGAATCTGCCGAACTACCCACGTTTCTTACACCAAGCGCTAGAGTCTTTATACGCATGCTCACAAGCGTGGTCCTTGACGTAAGAAGTTTATCATAAGTCGACGAAACGATTGGTTCTACTTCCAATGAAGCTGGTGCACATCAGGTTTAGCACTCAGAGAGAAAGATGCATCAGATTTACATCCAGAGATGAAGTTTGTTCGGAATGAACGATACCAAAAATAACTCATCGGCCATGGCATACTCGGCCTGTAAGTAATATCCACAATGTCGAGCATAATGTGATCCATAATCCACTCCTTGGCAGCAACTGAATTGTAATTATGACAGTGCTGAATGTTAAGCCGTTTAAAAAAAAGTAACAACCATATGTCAAACCTGGGCCTACTTCAATCAGCTCGACGACAGCTGACACTAAGTCATCAGTTAAAAAAGATTACAGCTCCATCCAGACACAGGTTTCCTTGCTTGGCTTCGAAGCTACTCGGCTACTTCACCAAATTTAAGGCAGTAACTCCAATAATTTTATCCAATATCCAAATGCAGACGAATTGCTATTATCTTTCTGCACAACAAAAGCACATGACATGTTCAAACATAATTATTATCTCATTTACAAGCAATAATAACAGGTGTACAAGGTTATGCATGCGGCTGGTATATATTTTCAATCGGCTTTCAGCTAAGCCCGTATTTGTTATATTATAACGAATAATATTATGTGACATCTGCACTGGCCTGAAAAACAGATGCCATTTTAAGTGCCAACTACCTTGACGCTCATGTAGCTACACGTATGATCATCTACCTGATTAAAAAGAGGAAAAGCGCCCTCTACTGATACTTTCCTGACAAAATGGATTAACGTGTGGAACTTATGAGCATGTTAGCAATTCCATTTGAGGAAGGCACTTAGTCAAAATATCCACAGCTTCTGGCATTCTTCGACACTAGCAACATAACGTACCTTCGCTACAGTTTTAATTGATCGCTTCAATCCGCAAAATGCTTTCACGTGCCAGTAAACCGCAGCTTGAAGTTCTAACCACAAACATTTTTTCTTGAATAAAGACATAGGCCTAAGGCAAGCAAACATAATACAAAATCTGCAGAACTGATATGAGGCACGCTGATCTCACAAGCAAACAAGCTGAACACGGCTTAAGAGAACTCCAGCTACGCAGAGAACTACAGCTACGATGGCGTCATTAGTGTTTATATCAGGGGAGCCCTGTTGCCTACTCAACCGCAAGTGAGCTGGTAAACTCCGTGACCTTTCTTTTACTGCGTCAAAAGTGTAGTTTTGACAACCAGTGATTGAAAAAACTATGGCTGGCCGTGAGTAAAACAAAATCAAAAGAAAGATTTTAACAATGTCAAAAAATCTCATGTAAAAATTAAAACGGCTATCAATGGATACTTTACCAGTTACAGAAACGTCTCCCATGTTAACATCATAATCCAGGAAGCGCATTTTGAGGACTTGAAAACGTTGGTATCAACCAAGTCAGAACTTTCTACAACCTCTGGCCGCCCGTACAACATGGTTATCAACGTTTATAAACAAAGCAGATGTCCATAGATTTTTGGCTTCAAACAAGCAGGACTGAGGTCAAAATGCTACAATTCTTACTCTCAATGGATGAAAAACGACTTGACTATCCCATAGAGCAAGGAACATCCCTAGCCCTGCAGAATTCAGAAAACATCCACTGCCCGCCTTTCCCTCCGGGAGACAATGGGGAAAATCAACGATAGCACCTTTTATTGCCTTGACAATATCTTTTATTCATTTAAGTGTTTCAAATTTACCAAAAGAACACAGAAAACAAGAAACCTGAAACTCAACCTCAATTACAGCAATGGCACGGCTAGCCAAATTCCCAAGGCCACCGGAGCACCAAGATTTGAAGAACTGGCTCAGTGAGTTTCAAAGAAACAAATGCCCAAAACTCTGACCCCGTTGTCTATGTTTCCGCTAGACAAGAGTTTTCACATGTCAAGTGTCCAGAAATAATGCAAGATATTTTGAAGGACCAGTCAAGTTTGGAACAGCTAGCGCAAGAATCCAGGAGATACGGTTAACCTTCATCGAACCTGCTAACAACAAGCAAACTTGTTCTTTTCAATCAATGACACAGCTAACAGGCGTAAAAGAACAAGTCAGGCGCTGAAATGTCATATGAACCTTCGGTAGCAAGCTGATGATACGGACAGCGGGTGGAATGCCCTGGGTCGCGTGTCCGCCACAGGATGCTACGTGCCACGCGAGGCAAACCCGCCACAGGACGGCATGGCTAAATGTGGTATCCTACATGCTGAGATTTCATTAACCAAGTGTGGGGATACTTTCTGGCTTGAGGTGTGAAGGAAATACATGATATCGTGTTGGATAAGAGATATCAGTCTCTCTCTCTCTCTCTCTCTCTCTCTCTCTCTCTCCTCTCTCTCTCTCTCTCTCTCACTCTCTCTCTCCTTCTCACTCCCTCTCTCTCTCTCTCTCTCTCTCTCTCTCTCTCTCTCTCTCTCTCTAACTAACATCTAAAATTGATGTGTTTCTTCGATTCAGTAAAGGATGACTGCAAAACGGTACTCCAGAAGCACATAATCAAAATGATGTCTTCATCTTTAAATGCAGGACTCCGGTTAACAGCATACCTTTCTCTGGAGACTATACTTGGCAAATTGACTTTGCCGAAAAGTCAAGCTGATGTGTCAAATTGAAACACTTGGCTAACTTAATACGAGTACGAATATATTTGCGTGTTAACCACGGTGTGTTTGATAATTGAATGTTTCAAACAATTTACTTTGGCCTTCTTGGTTTATATGAAGTTCAAGTCACGTTACATTCATCGTGGGTTCACCAATGTCCAGAGACACATATGACCGTTATCGCTTGCACTTTTCCCCAGTGAATAAACTGTTACATGCTCATCTGATTTTATGAAGGCAATATTGTCAACGGTGGATTGAGACAAATGCCAACAATATCTTTGACACTGAAACAATCTAAAGAGATAATGAATTCAAGGCGAGAGGAACACAACCAAATGACTGTAGGAAACGATTCTCATTAATTAAATGCTGCGTGATCATTTCTGTCAATTAAATATGCACATCCTGATCAGTTCGTTTTCATGTTTAACCGCTAAACATCGAGTTTAAAGAGTTAATTCAAACTAATTTCCATTTTTGTGGCCCATTCATCTACTTTACCTGCAGTGAACACGACGACCATTTTCCTCAAAAATGAATAAATGCGTTTACGATTTAATGAGCACATATAACAGCTAACATGTTTGATAAAACACCGTAATAGCTTACTACAAACTGTTTCGTCCTAAATAAAGTGAATCCTGAAAAAAATCTAATACGCAGGGATTCCTTCATTAACAAAAACTTTCAAATGTGAAACATTGAAAGTTTGAAATTTTTATCCATGAATATACTCTCACAGTAAAGGAAAAACATGCACAAGAATTATGTGGGTGGTAACATCGAATTACAAGGATTTCGTATTTGGAAACGTGATCAATTAATGAACCAGCGTGTAGCAGGTCAAATCCGCCCCCTCTCCGTGGGTGTGGGATTCCCCCCCCCCAGCGGTCAGACGTCTTTTTGCTTCAAAACAAAAATCTCCAACTGAGAAATACTCAAGCATGACATCTGACCAACAGTATGTGCCAACATAACACAAACTTGTGATGTCGAAGAGCAAGGTTACCAGACCAAATTATTCTCTGGTCAGCAAGAAGTCCCGTAGCCTCACCATCTGTAATTATTGGCCAAATTCATTCATTCCGTACCGTCACGTACGTACGCGTTGCTCGTTCATGTATTTAACGTCAATCGTATTTAATCACTTGAATCCTTGAGGTAAACCCTGATTTCTAAGAGCTTTTGACTTAAGATAGAATTTGAGATAAGCGATAAAGAAGGCGTGCTTGGAAACTTTCAGCTAAATGAAAATTGGATTTCTCAAACGAAATTAACCACAATAGTGTAACTAATGACTTTCCCATACCAGGTCTTATGCTTTGACGAATTTTTGACTGAGGCGTTGAAGTACTTAAATACATATATATATTGAAAATACTTTACCGAGACAGTACAATTATTTTCTCTAATTCTTTGGATAACCTCTAGGACTGGATATAGTTGGCATTCAAACAACAAAAAACAAGGACAGCTTGCCGACAAATATTTATACTCTAAAACTCCCGGGTAAGATTTCCTCAGAATATGTGTCCTGTGTAGCCTGTAAGGCTCGACAATTTTTCGGGTCAAAAAGTGACCCTCTTATGGGTCATTTTGGCCCTTTCCATTTGACTTTAATTTAATAAGAAGGTTAATCGTTTGACCCAAAAGGGATATGCCATTGCTTTGACCCAGTAAAGGGTTAGGCTCACTGTTACACAGATTCCTGGTCAATCTGACGCCAGATATTGCCCCCCCCCCACAATGCCTTACGGTTGGTTCGCAGGTTGAATTTGCAAATTAAAATCCATTTCGCAATTCGGCAAAAGGAATGCCACACAGCTTGAAACTATAACGCGACAGCTCGGGGAGTTTGTGGTAAAATCATGAATTCCTACGAACAACCGGTAATTTGGTCGTTAGATACTGTTTATCATTATGACCATCATCATCATTATTGTCATCATCGTGGGAAATGACCCCGTCATCTGAAAGTAATTACAATACAACTCCAAATGACAAACTAATAAAAAGTCCACTATATCCAATATGTTCTCTGATTTCTAATTATTTTCCGGACATAACTTCAAAAGAATAATGTGGTGGCTGTTGAAGTTCCATGGCATACAAATAAAAGGTGAATTTCAGACTTAAGATGGTCGCGAGAATTAGACCATGGTGGTCAATATTTTCTGTCAGAGAGCGCGGAGACATCACAGCAATTGCTTCTCCAGAAACAGGTCAATTTCAAATTTCTGGCAATTTCATGCGACAGATTCAATTGTTTTCATAAAGACATTTAGTCCAAGAAAGATAATGGTATTTTGGTGGGTAACCTAGAACTAGTTGCTAGCAAAGGTTTTTTTCACAATACATTTTTTGAGGTACGTAGAATGACCAGAAAAAAGTCGGAGCAAATCCGAGTTGCGGAAATATATTTAGTTTCCATAAATTCAAAATGGCCGCCATTTTGCAGTTTTTTTAGCATGAATTGAAATGTATGTCTTTAACGGGGTAATTGTTATATCTACGCCCAGGTTTGGGGGATCTACGAACACTTCATAGAATACAACTGATAAATTTAGAATTCTTTGTCATCCTTAATTTGCATGAGTTAATATGGCCGCCATTTTGAAATACAAAAGTGCGGAATTTCCATGCTTTCTAACACTACCAGTAGGTTTTGTCCCCTAAATACAAATATATTGTAATAATATCATACATTGATATTCTATAGATAACAGAATACAGACAAGAAGATGGAAAAAAGTAGCTAATCCCCGCCCCAATCCCACTTAATGTAATATTATTTCAACAAGAGTGAATTTTAAGTGAGAATTTGTGACTGGCTATGAACTAAATACGCACCTGATTCTTTTGAAATTTTTACTATGGACAAATTTCAACATCCAATAAGCATTATCGCTTATACCTACATGCATTTATTGGGAAATAAATTAAATTGAGAGAAGCTGATTAAGCTTAGTTGCAAAAATCCAGAGTAGTCTTGGTCAAACTGATGCACATAAATTTAACTAAGAAAGTCCGAATGTCACATTTTGTGTTCTTCCTTTCATATCACAGACAAGATCACTGATATCAGTGAGCAGATATTAGCTCCACAGAGTCCCCGCTAATCCCACATTTTCTTATTTTCCTGATTGATTGCAGGTGAGGATTTTCAATTGGTAACATGTTCAACACTATCTGGCGGTATACTGTAGATGTAAAGTGATGTCACAGGATGTCACATAAATCAAAATTTAAGACTTTTAAGTAGGTGACAAGAATGGGGGAAAGCACATACTTTTTTCCCACACAAACTGCTGACAATACAATCTGAACAACACTGACACTTAATACGGTTGATATCTTACAGTTTCAGTTGAGAACTCAGAAAGCATACTTCATCCAGTGTGCTTGTACCCGAATTTATTGAAGTGCATTATTTTATTATTTTATTTATTAATAAATGTATGTGCCTTCTGTGCGTTTGGTGTTTTGTTTGTTTGAAAGAGTAATTTCATACTTGATGTCTCGATTTTTATACTTAGATCACTTGCTCTTTGGATTTACAATGAAGAGCTGTGGTATCCGTAAAAAGTCTATCAACAATGAATCGGAATCTATTGTTCTGAGGTTGATCCAACACTCATGTTCCAGAGATTGGTAGCCATCAGTAGAGAACGTTCAGATGATGATCAAAAGCGTCTCTTCACTTATGAGCCATGCAGTTTCCCACCTGCCCTGTTTGAGTCATCAGGCCTTTCTTTGCAAGCTAACAAAGCGGCCCTCGCAGATGTTCTTTGGAAGAAGGTGGAGCATAAAGAGCCCCTCCTTCCTGGAAGTACCACAGTGCACTATATACTTGATGGTGGAGCCCTTTTGCACCGAATTCCTTGGATGCGTGGAACCACATACATGTAAACTACTATTTCTCAGAAGTATGCTGACTATGTGTTAAAGAGGTATGGTAACAACCATTGTGTTTGATGGCTATTCAGACCAACCAACCATAAAAAATGCCACACATCTACGACGTTGTGGAGGAGCTCAAGGGCCTACCATACAGTTTGATGAAGATATGTTAATGAATGCAAGAAAAGAGGAGTTCCCCTCGAATGAGGTGAACAAAACACGCTTCATCAATCTCCTCAGTGAGAAGCTTGGGAAGGCGGGTTGTTCGACAATGCATGCAAGAGGTGACGCAGATCTCCTAAGAGTAAAAACTGCAGTGGAGTCTGCAAGGACAATAGAGACCATCCTTGTTGGTGATGACACTGATCTCTGGGTGCTCCTTATCTACTACACTGAGATGAATGGTTGCAATATATTCATGGCACTTGAACCGAAGGAAACTGCCGAACAGAAGAGAGTTTAGGACATAAAGCAGTTGAAAACCAAACTTGGGACATCGGTATGCCGTAATATATTATTTATACATGCCATCCTGGGGTGGGACACCACTTCAAGGGTATTTGGTCTGGGCAAAGGCCTTGCTCTGAAGAAACTAAACAACGACCCATTCTTCTGTGAACAAGCTGAGATGTTCAACGAACTAACAACAGATGAGAAGGCCGACGTTGTTAAGCAGGAGAGAAAGTCTTAGTGTCACTGTACAAGGGATGTCAGACAGAATCCTAGGATCAGCTTCGATACAAACAATTTTGTTCCAAAGTGGCAACTAGCATCATGGCTGTTTCGGCACAATCACTGCCACCAACATCATCATCAGCTCAGTACCATAGTCTGCGGGCGTACTATCAAATTAAGGAGTGGAAAGAGCAGTCCATAGGTCTTTTACCCGAAGACTGGCGTTGGATTCTCCAGAATGGGAAATATGTTCAAATGCTCAGCAACAGAAAACCTGCACCAACAGAGCTACTAGAGGTCATGAAATGTGGATGCAAGACAGACTGTTCAACACGAAGATGTAGCTGCAAACACTCCGGGATTGAATGTACAGGCGCATGTCTTGTATGCCATGGTACAACATGCAGCAATTCATCACATTCAGCTACTGATCTTGAAGCAGAAGATTAAACTAAATTAAGAAACCTCCATCGTCACCATTATCTTCATATCAACGTTTGAACACATTTAAATGACAGCCACTTTGGCTTTGTGCATATATCGGTATCAGTTCTGAAGAAAATGCTTTTTAACATTTCCAGTGACACAAATGTAATCAGAAACATCGGAAATATGGATAAAGGTAACAAATTTCTTAACCAGTTAATCTGCTGTCTTGTAATATTATAAAAAAATCAATTAAAATGGCCGCCATTAGGATTTATGCAAATTAGGCATGTTCCGAATGTCAAGCAAGAATTTTACTGTGATAATTGTACTCAGAGACCTTGAAAATATGGGCATAGACACCAAAATTAGTCTCCTGCAAGTCTCATATCTCAAGATATGGTCAAAACTCTGTCAAAATGGCGGCCATTTTGAATTTAGGCATATTTCCGCAACTCAGATTTGCTCGGACTTTTTTCTGGTCATTTTGGGTACACAGCATAAATGCATTGTAAAGAAAAACCTTCGATAGCAATTAGTTCTAGGTTGAATGTTAATTTTCTTGGACTAATTTTAATATCATTGTGAACAACATTACGCGTCCCTTAAAATTGTTCGAAATACTCATGTCATTCCCCCAAGACTTCAATAAATAATCGCAAGCAAGGTACTTTCGCGTTGTTAACACCTCTTCGTCGTGCAAAACACATGCAACATTCATTCTAGTAACATGATAGCCGCACTTTTGCCTCATAATTTAAACATAGCTAAATTAGTTTTAACACAGGTTTAAACGCACTTGAAGCCTCTAGGGTTTACCAGATATTGGAAACATTAAAATATTGTTTCTAGTGCCTAAACAATTTTCATTCGACCTTGTCTCAATAAACAGTGAAGTGAATGACTTTCATGACATAACAGGTTCGGGCATAAAACAAAAGTTAGAGATGATAACAGCTCAGGAATCGAGCTCACTAACTTTTAAGTTCAGAGAAATTTATCCAGATGGGATTTTGTTACTTTGGTGGCATACAACCGTGAAATTATAATTCACAGAGCAGAAATGAATTTGTATTAATGACGTGAGGTTCCCTGAAAAATTAAGACGCAGCCACGAGAGAGTTCAATGTCTGAACAGGTGGACTTCATGCTATGTGATTCTAACCAAGCAATTCATAACAAAGTTGTATATCATGGTCTATCTGCATGAATAAATTCTCTCAAACTTCTAGAAGCTCTTGATGTTAGGTGGGGTTGTAGTGTCTGGTTTGTTGACAGGACCCAGGGCTTATTGTATGGAAGGTTCAAGAGTTTTTAACAACGGAGAACTTTTTACATAACTTCTCGCATAACAAGTAGAAGACGAACGATGACAAAGAATAGTACTTGAAATACTTCATATTTGCAAATCGTTACCTATTGAAGGAAAATACATATAATACAAAATGAGGCAACATATTCAAAATGTTTACCGTGATCAAGGATAAATTCAAATTCCGACTGACAAATAAACGGAACGTATGTACTTTTCTATTTCTAAACATAGTATGGTCAGAAAAATGCCAAAAACAAATGAGCGGAAAATATTTCTACTAGCAAAACTTAACACGTTTTTGCAGCATGCAAACAAACACTGTACAAATAAACCTGGCCAGATACATGAATGTGAGATGTTTCTAACCAACCAGCCGTTCACGAAGCCGCAGAATATAAATACATGCAGAATATACACCTGTCATCAAGATTATACATTACCGCCATCTACACGTTGTTAAAAGACAGCTTTGGGATAAGCAGTTGGTGCAACCACAACAGAACAGTAGCGTGTGTTTCTTCGACGATAACTTTTATTATATATAGTGTCTGGCTGATTCAAAACGTGGGCGTGATAAATAACGAGTGCAATGCGTAAGGTATCACTATGGAATGGTGCACTTGTGCGGAAAACACAAATGGCCTTAAATTGACACGTTTTAGCGTTCTATGCAAATCTCAACCACGTAAAATTGACGTAATTTAGGCGAACGCCTGATGGCGCACTCTGCTATTACGGGACCAATAGTCCGGCTGCAACAGGTTTACAAACAAGGGGAAAAGTTCACGTTCACTAATGACCTCAAACGAACACTATCGTAAAGTGTTAAATCAATCAACAGTAAAGTGCTTAAAGCAATATACAAAATGCCTCTCCCACAAATTCTTACCAGCAAATATTCCAGTACAAACACACCTCATTCAAATTACGCACTGAAAAATTGCCCGTGTTAAATTTTAACTCAAGGAAGGGTGAAAACTGCAACTACACAATAGTTTAGGTTGTTCAACCGATTTGGGTGATTGAAATTAATTAATTTTTTTTACCAATTTTTTTTAACAATGGTTAATATCCACTCATTTTGCGAGTGAAAAATGAAATAGAAAGTAATTCTCATCCTGAAATCGGGTTAACACAGCCAATATTTAGGTGGTTGCAGTTTTCACCCTTCCTTGGTTTAAAATTAACCCAGGCAATCTTTCAGAAACATCCATCGATGCTGCTCCAGAAGACAAGTAGCCATCAACAGTCTTCTATTTTGGACTTTGCTAATGAACTCTATTCTGTATTTCACACTGTCATCAGCCCATTTATCTCAGACCATTACTGACCACTCGTAAAGGTCATGACCTCAAGATTTACGCCACTTGCCAAGTGTAGTACTTGTATCTACAGGCTGACCTCTTTGCGCGTGTAACGATGACAATAAATATAGGCCTACACCTCACAAATCTCTCATCGTTGACATTTTTGTGGATGGGATATATGGCACATTATAACATCGAGAATCCCTGGTTGGATCAGTCACGGGAATGAGCCTGTCAGAACCATTACTAATAAACTTCCTAATTCCGTGGAATTAGTGTTATTTTTCATGAAAATCGGGAGATAAATCACCCCTTGCGATTTAAGTACCTGGTAACGGATTTTGCAGGTGTTGGGCAAGACGTACAGTTACGTGATAAGTGCTTTGTATGTAATTTGCAGAACACCGGGCAGTTTCATAATCACAGATACCAAAGCCTTTCCTGGTTTCCAAAATTCTTCTCTGAAGAGCCAATTATTAATTTTCAACGGCTATTTCGTGCACTGATTAAATAAGTGGGAAGCATCAATGTTGCGTTACAAATTCATAAGACCAGCAAGCATCTCTCTCCGGATAATTTATTTCTACAATTTCTGCGGAAGAAGTCACATGTAACAGCTCAGGCAAGAATGATTACAGCCCTTATAAGTTCCCTGTGGCTATAAGGGAAACTCTTATGCCAAATCCAGCCAAAGGTCAAGGCAAATTCGGAGATGAATATCTCACTAGATTCCTCAGGGGAAAGTGTGTGTGTTTTGGTGGCCTAATGGGTCCCACCAGTGCAAGGAATTGTCGAATCAATTGAAATTGAAAGCATTATGTGACCAGCAAATATGACAGTTTCGTAAGTATTGCCATAATCTGCCCACTGCTTCAAATTAAACTCATGCGCATCAGATGGGGCGTGTAATAAGATGTGATACTTTTAGAGACAGCTGAAGAAGTCATGTTCTGTAATGGAAAGGATACATGCATACGTGTCCTTCATTGAGCATATGAAAGTACATGCAAAATATTGTGTATGACAATGCATGTAAAGTAATAACAAAATGTAAATGTTTTCAGAATATGGAAAGAGGAATTGAATTGAAATGCAACCCATCTCTTTCGGCGTGGATAAACCAATGTCCCTGCAATGTGTTTTCAATAAACATAAAGGCTAACCAAGCAATGAAAAATGTCCCGGAATAGTAGCTGTGGCTTAATGACCAGCAGTTATACCAAATTAAACATGTCTAAAAATTGAGGACAATCGTTTGCAATTTAGTCTATGTCCATACCAATCAAGCACACTGATTAATCAACCATGATCCTTGGTCATTTTTGCATACCTTTCCCCTCTGCCATGCCCCAGGGAACTCCAGCCGTTACTGGTCTACATCATACTTGATGGATGACAAACATATTTGCACAGTCTTGTCCATGCACATGCCAAATAAACAACGCATGTAGATGGTAATAACTGGCCCCGGAATATAACAATAATCAAAGATGTAATAGGCCTTTATTTCTAATTACCCATATGCCCGTTTTTACACAAATAAATTAAAAAGTGGCTTTAATCACGTTGTCTCTACATTAGATAAACCCTAGCAGTTGCATTTTGATTGGTTGAGTTAATTTTGTGTCTTCATCCTAATTGCGTCTTAAGAGAAGGCCTTTTCAATGAAAGTAGGTGAAAGCTAAAAACAATGTTGATGAATTATGGGGGGGTGTTTTTTGTTCTTAAGGGGGATATGACCTTTACTCCCTAATGAAAGTTTCTGAAAGAAGTGAAAGTCTTGGTTTGACTGCGCTGAGAGGATAAGCCTACATATTAGGAATCTAGTCCAAACGACTCGCATGGATGAGAATCGGACCGCAGGTATACGTGTCGCAGTTTAGTTTTACAAGCCTCTGCAGTAACTTTCACTAAAATGAACATCTGATATGATTTGAAAACCCATCAATTCTAAGTAGTTTCTTCTCGCCAGCTATAACTGATTCCTCGCCCAAGAACTCAACCTCTTCCTAAGTAACCATGAAATGAACTTAATGAGCTCAATTTATACACATGTTGAGCAGGTTATAATGTGACCAACATGTGGTATTCACAGAGATCACGATTAGACATCGAAAATGTCATATGGGCGGCGCCAGGGCATCGAATTGTCTGACGAACGAGGAAGATGAATTGAGAATCTCCAATGTCAAAGTTGTTTATATACCTTTATTTCCGCGCAGTTTTGCAGTAATGGAGTCATTTGAAGCAACACTGTCGTTGTATTGCAACGGATACATCGTTTTTAGATACAGTGCATTAATTAGTAACTTCTAAATGATTTATCATAAATTACACAACCAAAATTGATGTTCTGTTTGGGTGAGACAGCTGTGAGTATCACTGTCCTAGAATTCTCTTTCTTAACAAAAACCCTCTACATCTAGTTATACTGTGATATTTTTGGATTCATCATGCAAACAGCAGTAAAGAACCAAATGAATTGCTGACGTAAAGCAGCTCCAAGGACTCATGTACTTCCCAAAATAACCTCTATTTTTATCATAACTGTAAGCTTTCGCGATGTAGGCTATACGAGGAAACAGATCGGTATAAATATCCATTGGGTATAAATAACTTGGTCCGGTGTCAAGTATGTCTTCCGACGTTTAGAAGAAGTCAAACTTTATCTTCATCATTTCTGAAATTCTTTGAAAATGTTTCACGACTACGGAGATTTCATAAGTCATGTGTTCTGTCTTGTGAAAGAGGAATATTAGGAGCATCCTTGAGGAGAGAATGAGGTGTCTTCATTCAGATCAATGGCAACATCCTTCTCCAAACGAATTGAGAAGATGTCACACGTTAAAGGTTTGGATGCTGACAGGGTGAACAGCATATTCTTAAATCAATATCAGGCTTGAAGCGAGGTTAAGGACGAAGAAAATCTTCTGGAGATGGCATACGATGTTGGTATACCGTATACCCTTGGCTTCTACTCACGACTTATCTGTCATCATTTGTCTCTTGGGCATACTAGGAATGGTTCCATGCAAGATAGCTGGGGGATAGTAGCAATCCATTTAGGCACTTTGATGGTAAACGAATCATCCAACGAACGTTTCGTCTACGTTTCAATTTTTACACAATACTATATTTGATTTCTCTTCAAACTATTGCATTTGAAACTTCTCATATGTCTTTTTCAGCGAAATACAAAACACCATTTAGTATTATTTCAAACATTTGCCCTTAAAAACCGATTATAGTAAAGTCAGAAACACTGTAACATTGATCAAACGACTGGAATCTACTTTTTAAGGCATAATCTTGGAAATCACAATACATGTATCATTGTACTTTGTCCCGCCTTTATCTATTGTATGATTTGAGAAGATTCAGAGACAAGTGGAAATTGCAATTTCTGAAAAAAAGACAAATTTTCTCTTTAAAATTGGTTAATTAAAACACTATGGTAGCCGTCATATTGAAGTTTCCTATGTTAACACGATCTATTAACTGTTTCGATTATTACCAGAGACATGCCGCAGCCTTTTGAAGTTATTCATTCAACTTCGTCAGACATGTGTTAAAATCATTACTTTGTAATAAAAAAAACCTCGATCCTCGGCGATGGCAAAACAGCATGTCACCCTCATCACATCTTCTATCGGAAATTGGTCTTCTTGAAACAGCCGTTGGTATTACGTAGATTTGGAGGGATATCGTCTTACATTGTTCTTGGGGTCGCGCAATATGCCGCATTTAAGCCAAATAAAGGCATCAATGACCCACTTCTTCAGTATGTTATGAAACAAAGCAAATGAATTATCATAACAAAGTATATCGCCGGGAGTGCAAACAAAGTCTGTGAGAGATTTAATTTGCAGCATCATCTATTGACTATGAGACTGCCTGGCACACTTCCCCCTGTCTATAGCATCATGGATTAGATCTTCAGTCTTGGAGTGTACCTTCTTAGATCTTGATGAGCCGCGAGCAAGGTGGAAGGAGGTGGCAGAGACGAGGGAATATAGGCCTACCAGCAGGGAAGTGATCTAAATGGGCGGGAGTACCGACCGATATCAGTTATTCAAGCTAAAGGGTCATTCATCTTTTCAGAATGCATGCATGGAAATTGTTTCTGATATCATCAGGAAGTATGTCTCCGCAGTGTCTCTAGGATCTAATAATCAGCACCTGTTAAACGGGCAGAAACAAGTTCACAATTGATTTCCATTTGAGTGTCACTAACGATAGACTTGAAACCAGACAAGTGAAAGCTAAAATCAAGACCTAGGGGGCCTACACCGTACCGGCACTAGAACCAGTTGGAATTTATGAGAAAAAACATAATACTTATTTTACAAATTAAACTAGTTACTTTCAACAAATCGCAGGATACTTTTAGTGTTGGCTCAATTTTTAATACGGTGTTACGATGACAGATCATGAGCTGCTGAAAGTACATAAGACGGTCACTGACCTCGTGAAAGCTTGCACTCTACGTTAGAGTTTGCGATGCGATTTTTTTACCTCAAGTACACAAGTAAAAATCACTTACTTTCAGCCGACAGCCAGTTGATTTAGATAATGCCATGTCCCATACATAATGTGTTCTAATGGCTGCCAGATGTGAGGGATAATATTTGGCAAGAGGCTCATTCGAGGCAGGTGATTAACGAGTTTTTAGAACTAAATGTGCCGGAAACAATTACTAATGATTTTCTAAAGATGTATATAAATGTATAAAAAATAATTGGAAAAACTATCATTTGTCGAGCAAATACTGCTATCAGAGGTTTCCTGAAGTGCGTCAGCCAAAATAACTAAATAAATAAAACAAACGAATTGTAATAAGAATTTAAAAATATTAGGCGAATGAAATTTTAAAAGCTGAAATCAACAAACATTCTTCCAGCTATAACAGCAACTTGAACGTGCAACTGCATGTATTTTTACTCAAATTGAGAGCGTCTGGGCTGCACAACGTCAGCTACACGACATGTACCGGCTGTTGGAGACTCCGAGCCCGAAATACATAAACATTGACTGCAGACCCTTGATAGACAAGCGCGTGAGGTGTAACGTCAAAATCATGGTATACAATTTACGGACACACATTTCTGCCTCTCCCAGCCTCTTCCAAGGCGACGCAACTACACAACGCGACGTGCCGTCCGTCGCGTTGTGCTGTCTTACGTCCTTTCCTTGTTGCATTTTTTTCTGCCTAAACGTTGCTCCTTCCATCGCCCGTCGCGTCACACCTTTGTGCGTCGCGTCGTATGAGTCCTGTTGTGCGTCGCGTCGCCTATTACGTCGCCTGAAGCAAGACGCGATTCACAACGCGCGACGCGAAATGTGCTGTCGCCCTTTGCTTCATGGTGTTTATAGAGGGCATCTTTACACTATTTTCTTTCATTTCCGTCCATCGCACTTACAAAATGCACCCCCTGATCCGCAGGCGTTGATTCTTCTTGTTTTTGTTTCATCCATTCATCAATTTGAATTAGTTTCTGTCATATTTTATTGAAAAAAATTAAAAAAGAGCAAATATAAATCCACGTACGTAGAAATTGCTCTCACATAATAAGTGAAAGCCCAGAATCAGTCACTCTTTGATTACCAGGCCGATAATTGTTCCAATTTCCGTCCAGTTTCTTTTTATGACCGTTGATGAAGTTCCCATTTGTGGTAGATTTCTAACTTTATAGATACTGTACATTTGATTAAAAACAAGTTTTCTTCAACAACTCACTCTTAATAAAAACACAAAGTTGGAAAGAATGCACGAAAGAGAACAACAGTATCAAGGCCTGCTACCTATAGCATGTACTATGCCAGCACAGGGGACGGAAATTAAAGAAAACAGTAGACGTGACCTCTATCAACACCATGAAGCAAAGGGCTACAGCACACAACGCGCCGCGGCGTGCGTCGCGTTGCCTTTCACGACGCTACGTCGTGAATCACGACGGCGCGACGCGACGGAAGACGGAAGGAGCGACATTTAGGCAGAAAAAAATGCAACAAGGAAAGGACGTCAGACAGCACGAAGCGACGCACAACGCGACGCGTCGTGTGTGTACAAACGTAATGGCAAACGTAATTGCGACGGCACGACGCAAGGGAGCCGTCGTGCCGTCGCCTCGTGTAGTTGTGTCGCCTTGGAAGAGGCTAACTGATGCAGAAATGTGTGTCGTAAATAGTGCACCATACAAAATACAAGTCTACCTTATTACCTTTGAAATGTAAGCTCAACCAGATTACAGCTTCGACCTGCATGACTTCCACGGATGCGTCTTTCTCTCTTACAATGTGCAAATGCCATTACTCCACAAAGTTTATAATGTGATAACCACATAATGTAATTGGGTTTCCTGCTTTCAGATGGATTTAGAAACGTTGTGGATGTGGGAAGTAATGAATGACAGCACAGTTGAAGAGTAATTGGTCAATGACATGTTAAGATGAGAATCTAAACCTTTGATTAGCATGCAAACAAGTTCCCTTAATAAACTTCACGCAAATACATGTACTTACTTTACAAAATACTTTACAAAATTCGAAATTCCAAGGCTGCCAAATTTTCAAAAATGAGATAGATCGATTCTGAGAAAAAATAAAGTAGAGGTTATTTTTAGGAGATAATATTACATCGCTTCTCAAATAATCTCTATACTGTAAACGGCCTATGAATTCCTATAACGATAAGAACTCGATAAGGTCCCTGATAACAGTTGTTCCGCTCATAGATCGTTTATTACTGGACCACAACATAAAATGCTGTCGTGCCATAATCATGCGGCAAGAAAAAAACTAAATGGCGAAACATTCCGTACAGGCCAAGCATGCCTTTGGCGTATCCCAAGATAGATAATCCACATCTATCTCCGAGACGCGAAACAGCCTATCGCTTTGTGTATTCTTCTAATCTTTAAGATGCATGGTGAAGGCAAGTTTATCGATCTTTTTAGAATCAATTATAGAGATATATCAACAACTGTGAGGTACATCAGCTTCTACGTTCTGTAGACGATTTTGAACCAATCAAATGAAGTCATAATACTCTACATGGCGGATGATCAATAACAACATACGGTTTTCCAACGGATAAATATTCCAAGAATATAATATATAATCGGTGCTCTGAAATATGGCAATTACATATTTCAGAGCACTGATTAGGCTATATATTATATTCTTGTCAATATTCTGATCACAGTGCTATACGCAGCCCTTTCATATTTCTCTGATAAATATTCCAAGACGGCTTTAGACTTAGCGTATGGTTTCAAACATTGTATCGATTTGTCATGTGATTCTTGTTGAATGTCTGTTCTGAACAGGTTTTCTGGTGAATGTGGTGTTTTTATTAATGGGCATTCACTTCTGTAGGTGTTGCTTAGGACAATGTTCGCAGTAAATTTCCCACTATGAGAGAAGATGAATGGTCCATTAAGATCGAGTGATGATTTCACCTTGCAGTGTCTCATATTCCCTTCAAGGCGTCCACTTTCTCCCCCGCAGATTAAAAACTGAGTCCCACAACCACTTGAGCCCCTTAAATCATTCTTTCCCGAGTTTCTTGTTAATCATCCAAGCGCATTTGATCATCATAACAAGAGACAGAGTGTCTTCGCTTGCGGGAAGATTCATTTGCTGCTGATATCGAATAAGAGAGATGAGAGAATAATGTCTTCCGGTTGGAGTACGCGAGATGGAAGTGTCATTATAAGTCAGTATAACAAGAAAGCAAAAGGAGCCAAGGTCTTTGGACACCGCTATCTGGTCCAATGAATGCATGCTAAACATCACCATGATACATCAGCGTATCTATGGTACAAACTAGCCAGCCTTTTTTTTTACTAGAGTAATTGATTTTTTCACCAAAAAGCATCATGGAGGTTATTTTGAAAACCCATTTAAATCTATCACCCCATAAAAATGTTTTTAAAAATGGAAATGCATATACCACAAATTAAAAACAACACACGGATATTGATCGTAATAGATAGGGAAATGAATACTGAGGTGGAAGTAACTACGTAGCAAATGAAACATCATCATAAAAATAATTTCGAAAGATTTTAAAGCAATTCTATGAAATGTAAAAATACAACTGAAATATTTTATGTCCCCTGTCCCCCACTGATCGACGCCCATACAATCGGCTACGAAATTTAAATTATCAGACATATCAAAATAGCATGAGTTGCCTACCTTTTCCAATTTAAGTGATGTCAAAAGTGAACAAAGACGAGAAAACCAGAGGGAAGCAAGCATCGGGAGCGTTTGGTCCTCAGAAACATACCATTCGTACCGTAAAAGCTAAGCTGACGATTCATCTCAGGCAAATTTTGGCTCCAAAGATCTTGTGACGTCAGATGCGTTCTGCATTTCCATTGGTGTGAGGCGCCATGGAAACGAATACTTGCAAACGAGTAAAATCAATAAGTAAAGGGGTGTTTTTGCCATGAGAAGAACTGTTTCACAAAACATTCGGACGGATTAGGCAGATGAAATAGAGAATTTGCAAAAATCATAACATCGATGCACAATGCACATTATATTTTATAGAACGGAATGGTGGAATCGAAGAACGTAAGAGCGAAATCGCTACATTGAATGGTGAATTTATAAAAATGAATATAATGAAATTACAAAGTCGAAAACTGTCGAAGAGAATGCTAGAATTACCGGATGGAATGGTGACACTGCAAACTTATAAATGGTGAGTTTGCCAGACGGATGGGTGAAAATGACAAGTTGGATGATAAAATTGATGAATTTGAGTTGATATTGGCAAATCAAATGGTAAAAATGCCCAACTGAATGGCAAAATCATCGAATGGGACGGCGAAACGGTAAAATCAAATGGTGAAATTAACGAAACCGGTCATGTAGTGCTACCAAAGATAGCAACTGCGCTCCATACACATCCCTTTGTCAATCACCAGCAGTGGCCGAAAGCCACCTTGGCTGTATGGTTTAACCTTGCCGAAGCGGTCGACGTACCAGTAAACACAGAACAAGACAGAGAGACACGCAGTGATGACCAGTCACGCATTGTTAATAAAACTCTCACTCAAGGTCAAGGATTAAGGGGAGATGTCTACTTGATTAAAATCAATAATTAATTCTAAACAAGCTATGTGCAAGGTTGCCAGGGGACAGATCTGTATTCCTTCGGTAATTGAGATGTGACTGGTTAATAAAAGGGACAAAGTACGGAACACAAATGACTTTGGCTGGGGTCAATTGACCAATGACTGTGACGTACCTTATCTGACGTGCACACAGAGAATATCGACCCATAAACGTGTCACTGTCTTGCTCCAAATGAGACGTTTAGCATGATTGATGCTGTGAAGTAGTCAAATGATCCTGTGTGGACATTTCACATTGTCAGCAAGAGTTCTTTCTAACAGAGGGAGCTTCCGCTAACTAAACACTAATAACTTCCTCTCCCATTTATTAAACATCAACAGTGGTGCAACTAGGATTGATCCACAGAGGTACTTAAAAAATTAAACACATAGGCCTAAACCATAGAAAAACTGAATAAGGGTTTATGTTTTAAAGTATGATCTCCGTTATGCTATTTTTAATTGCAAAATAATAATAATCCCGTTCTTAAAATTTAATTTTGCTTTCATCCAGATGGTTGAACATCGGAATATCCGTTAAACAAATTATCAATTTACATAGTGACTAATTTACATTAATAACACACTTGATTAAGCAAGACCTATAACAGTCTGCCTTTGGAAGCCATTAAGTAGCTGCGTTCGGAAGTTATGGCTTCCTCCAGGAAAAACACGTGCGTGTATATATAGGAGCCACTAACCAGTGGCTGCAGCCAATTTCTGTGGATTCGTGTGTCTCTCCGAGCAACGGCCACGACTTCCATTTGTTCACAGCCCTGGCCCTTTGATTGTCTCCTTGTCGAACTGCGCTGTTTGGCTACTCAACCAAAATGGCTGTTCCTGATGTTTGCAGTAAAGGCAGTAGTGAGAATTTCTGGCCACCTCATTGGCATTCAAAGTGTTCCCACAGTATCTTTTGAAAAGGAGATTGTTTGGCCCCAGAATGGTGAGATTGTGTAAATTTTTGTCAGGACCAACTCCCTGGGTCCACGTGTTTTCATATGAAACCAGAATGGCTAAAGGATACGATTGAAAAATTGTCCTAAGTGCCTGGGAAAGTTGAGAGCTGCCACTTGAAAAATGGCTGGAAGCAATTTCGGCAAAATCACTTTTCTGGGGGAGATTTTGTTTTGTCGGAATAGTTAAAAATGTAATTGCTTAACCCACAAAAAAATTGGAAAAAATGAAAGATTAAGAACCAGACAATAATTTAATTTCCGTTTCAGGAACCTCAGGGGTGTTGGTATGCATGTTATTGGGCGCTGAACAGTGATGAGTTGTCACTGTTTTCAATGCGGCCTGAATTAGTGGACTGTACCCTACAAAATGCAGCTATTGCGAGCTAATTGTCCATGTGCACGACGCATAATCCACCTTTTTGGTTCCAACAATCGAGACACTCATGTCAAAATCCGAGTAATGCACATTTGTCACAATTGTTTTTATGCCCTTTCCTATCAAATGAAACAATCATTTACCCCCAATCGTCAAACACCACAAACGATGCACTTTAACATTCAGTTCCTAAACAATTAAGGTATGCCAGTAGCCACAAATTTCTTCTGAACACTGTAAAATCTTTCCAAAGGAAAGTATTTTTGATTATCACTGACAGCTTTCAACAACAGTGGACTGATGGGTACGATATCAATTCCAAACAAGACAGAGTTAATCCCAATTCCAGACTTTACCATTTCATTCACCCTCATTAAAGTACAACGTGCCTGGGCGCTGCTTGCAATTTTTCCAAGCGTTCACTGAAACTGATATTTGGATTTCCCCGGGAAAAAAAGATCCAAAAACACCTGGATCCTTGGCATTCATATTGCAAATGAAAGTACAGCGCCCCTCTGTCCAAGGGTCGTTGCATCAAAGGTTAAAGTTACCGCCTATTGAGAAGGAGGAATGTCGAAATGAAATTAGCGGTGTCAATGATCGAATTAGAGATGTTATATTTATACATGTTAGGCCAGTGAATTAGGGTCATCGTCGTATGGAACTGGTTGACCCTCTGGCAGCAAACGTATAGTATCCATTTTACTACACCGTGGCCTTTACTGAACAAACGGTCTCGTCTTAGTGCGAACAGGTCTCAAATCAGTAGGTCAACTTATTGATGGCTGCGAGTGCTTCGTTCGATAAGGCAAACGCGCTGAATAGTGGACATGCCGGGGAAACTTCTTCATACCCTCTCCATGGTAGTCTTATCAACTGCTAGTGAACTAAGGACAGCTTGGGGACATCCCCAGCCTTCCCTTAGCACCGCCCCCCGCGTTAGAATTAAGTACAAATAGAGAGCCAAATTTTAATTTTTGTCTGAAATGTCTAAGAACATGAACTTTGACGAGGAAAAAAACCACTCGTTAAAAGCTTTTTAGAAATCAACATTTCTTTATTTCTCCCGAAAAGAAATACCCCCTCACTCAAGCTGTTGAATCTAGCTGTACCACTGCATCTCATTGGTTCTATAGGGAAGGGGTAATTGAGGAATGTTCAGTTTAAAAGGTAGGAGTAAAACCCAAAATTGACAAGGATTCTGGGGGAAAAACATAGAGCCCGGTAGGGATCCACGACGCAGTCCACACACTAGTGAACTGAATACATTGTTTCTAATTCATATAATTCATAACCACTCTATAATTCACATTTTTTGCCAATTTTCATTTCCTGGCTCTCGACAAACGACAGAGGAACAATGCCCATCCCTGCCACACCTTGTTAAAAAAAGACTGCCCAAAACGCCAGCATTTTCTGAGCATGTGTTCCTCTTCTTGGCACCCCAACATTTGTTTCACCAATTGAAACATTCCAGATCCAACAAATACCAAGGGAAAAGAAACATACATCAAATACAATATGATTCTGTTTTACAGCATGTGACCCCTCTTGGCCCTTCAGATCTAAGCTAACAGAGCTGTTTCCATTTAACATCAAACTAGACGAAAACCTGCAGAATGGAACTAATCGAAGAGAAGGGATATGAACGACTGATAAGAGAGGAAGGTCTGGGAAAAATGAAACCTCTTCCATATATACTTTGTGGTTGGCTGAGAATGTTCGCTGTAATCGCTGCCTCGACTATCACCTTCAAGACTACATCAGTGATGTTGTCATGGCTTCGGTATTTATCATCTCAAGGGAAGGATAAGTCCTAAGACAGAGAGAGGGACGGGTTTGTAGATGATGCATGACGTGTCTGCTCTAGGTCAGACTAAATGGTTTTGGTGCCATCGGGAGAGGTTGAAAATAATCTGTACAAGATAAAGGTTATGTGTTTTAAAATCGTCCGTAGCTTTGTGTTACAGATGTGTAATGTTACTGAGCCGAGCCACAAAAGTGCTACAGCACACCCAGCTTTGTTAAAGCAAAGGAACTAAAGTCGAATAGGAGCAAAGCCATTCAATCTGGTGGATTTTTAGACCAGCTTTTATCATGTTTGCGGTAGTCAGCTTACATTTGGCCTGCAATATTTGCTTTTTTTCTTTAACAAATTATGTACAGAAAATCCAAAAATCAGAAACATACGTTGACTTTCCAATTTAGTTTAGTTTTGCCGTTAAAATTCATCACTAAACGGCAACGGCAGCAACACAACCGATGCAAGAAGTTCGTAGCACTAACAGAAAACATCATGGCAAAGAGTGACATGGCAGCTTCCATAAAAAAAAAAACTAGTCGGATAATATGATACGTAACTTACACAAAAACACCTGCTAAAAAGTGCAGGCAGCTCTAGCTGGATTTCATAATTGATTAATTCAATTCAAAGTTCATCTGAAATTGTGAAAAATTAGAGTCAGTGCATCAAGACGGCGGTAACTGACAATAACATCAGACAATCATCGAATAAGATGAGTCAAGCGGACAAGAAAATTCAGAATAATTCTGAGTGTAGTTGAATAGGAAGCTTTGTCAATAATTATGAGCTTCATCATACACAACCCATTCCTCAGTTACACATTACAATCGCTCACAATTTAAATTATTGTTCCAAATTCATGCAAACTAATTTTTTTCTTTGACTTAAAAAGGCATAACTATGAGGACCGAGATCTCCGCGTGGGGTCTCAAGTAAAAGCTTTGTGGCGGACTATTTTAGGAGCATGGTTGTTGGTAAGAAGCTGAGATAATCCTACAAATGTGTTATGGCATTAGTGGCAAGGGGTAATAGGACTACAGCACCTTGAGCATGCACTGAAATACGAAAGCCCCCTTTGGAAAGGAAGCTATGAGTACTTTCAAGAGACGAATACCCTTGCAGCAGTGCAATGCTTTCAGTGAACATGTGCACTTTATTACACAGCCTTAAAGTTACATTAATGTATTAACTGAGAGAAATAGAAGTCCACGTGGAAAAACAAATTCGTGACTGCTTTGACGATGAATATAAAAGAAAGACAGTGAAAAAAGGAGATAATAGATTTTGTGGAAGAGGTAGATGTAACTTCTGATCTGCGAAAGTTTGTTGCCTTTTGACATTTCAAACTTATAACTGACCCAATGGGATGCAGTTAAAGCTTGTATTGGACGCGCATACATACTGAAATTGGAATGACGTTATCCAAGTACAAAAACTTATTCCTGGAATGAACTCAACAGCTAAAAGTTAATTAAAGCACACAACTTTCATCTTTATGATTTTACAGTTCAATAAGTCATCAACATATTTTAGAATTATGTTCGCCGCAGAAAACGACGTTTAAGAGATGCACAATGACGTAAAATAAAAACAAATAAAGCATGAGCTTCAATCATTTAAATGTCTTCTGGAGTAAATATTTGTCATATCAATGTACCACTGGTTTGACCTGGTATAGACCACCAGGTATTCCAACTATATAGGGCAAATAGATAGGATTCTGTGACGTCATAACCAGGACAAGATGAGCCTACCATTAAGCCAAGTCTTACATCAAGTCTAACTACTTTATGACGTCATTTTTACGGGAGTGGCTGATGCAACGCATACTTCTGGTGACCCGCAAAAGTTGAGAGGTTGATGAAATCGCACAGATAGAAACAGTGCTCAAATTGTAGCCAGACATCCAAGCTTTCTCTTCAGAGTTACGACGATAACTCTTCTGTTGATTTTCCTTCAAATTCATACAGCTCAAAGATGCCATTAAATCATCGATTAGGCAATTTTGCGGGATCGGGACAAAATCAAAATTGTACTCATTATAGTTCTTGCCGATCATTTATGATTAAGGTGAAAATTTCGACAAAGATTTGCACATGATTTCAGCATATTGTCTTCAAGGAGGGTTTCATCAAGAATTTGTTTGTATCATGAAAGTAAAAGGAAAAAAGAGACAAGACTGGAAATGCTTTTTGTTTATGTATTCTGCAACAGACAAATAATGGAATATTAGACATTAGTAACAAGTTAACACAGAAACTCTGGATCAAGATCATCCCAGTAATTGTTTCTTAATCAGAGGAGACATGTTGATTAATCCACAAATTAGTCGCTAATTCCTCTTCTGACAGGTTAAGATTCCCACTTACCCCAACCAATTAGCCTGAAACAGTAACAGAGCATTACGTCTCCAAATGTCAGCACAATCTCAGGAATTCTTCCAAGAGGAAAGAAACAGTTGTCATGGTTTGACGTCTGAGTATAAACTGACTTTGTTTTAATAGCATGCTGGGTTTGCCAGGACATGCAGCTGTTAGACTCCGCGCAGCTAGTTCAAGCGGAATTAAGATCTTTAAGAATTTCAAAGGAGCACTGTCATTCCCTCTATGATTTCTTGAGATGTCTTAGAGGTGGGGGGTAGGTACAGTCAAATCCACAAGTAACGTTCATAGCTCACCAGAATACCGACAGAGACAGGCCAAATCACATGCTATTTTATCACACATAAATTTAGCCAGAGGTCTTATTTGAACTATGCTCATTCTTATCATTTATAATATTTACGAACGTCGATCATGTCCTCTAAAGCTGATTCCATACAAGCATTGACAAGTTCTTTGTGTTGCCGCTTAAAATTATAATCTCAAGCCGCAAGAATTGATTTTTTTTAAGTGCAATTTCCATCCCTCCTATCAAAAAGTCTTTTGTGCACAGTGAAATCACTCACCAGCCGCCTACTCCCGTGGAATGTACATTGTGACAACAGCATGCAACACGTATGAACAGCGATACTTTGAGATGCACAACGCCTGTGGACAGATGGTACGCGCGCACTACATACCTCTCCGACCAATAGGGTGTCGCGATTTCCTTCATGCACGCGCGCGTCAGGGCCGAGAGCGCATGTGTAAGTTTGGTGCCATTGCATATAGCGTCTTCACTCACGGATTAGTATGGTCTACTACAATGGACAGACAGGAGTCAGTGTGATGGAACTAAGTTTTATAGCTATATGGTTTCATTTTAGGACATCAATTCAATCACAAAGGAAGTGCGTATTGGCATCATTTTCAAAGTAATAACGCCCCAGCGGGACTGTGTGATTGAGAAAGAGAGCTAACCGCAATGAAAGCGGAAAATCAGTGACATATTTATCTGAAGATTCTAGCATGTCTGTCTAGCAAAGTGGGAGGTGAACACTACATCAGATCACTTTTCTAATGTACTGCTTACCATATAATGTATACAAGTGCTTCATTAACGTGACTGCAATAGGATACGAGGTTGATAAACATGTAAGTGCACCATCAATTTTCATGCCTCAGTATCCATCCCAGCCTCAGATGCCCCAGAAAAGATTATATCTGAGAAAGCGGGGTTATAAATCAACAGAAAGAAACTTACAACATCAGTGAAACCAAAAGAGGTGATGGGTGTGATCGGATATCACAAATCGAGGTTCCTTAGAAACGAAGGCTACGGGACAAACTCAATCTTTAATAAAAGCAAATAATTTGAACGACGTGATAATGATGAACCGTGTATCGATTTTTAGGTTTGCCACACTTACTACTGTTGTGTGTATCCTGTCTTGGGATGTGATCCTTGGGTTTTACGGTGTTCGGGTTAAAGGATTCTGGGACATTTGGGAAGAAAACTGAACTAACGTAGCTCAGTTATAGCAGAGTGTCAACACGGTGGGTGTTCCACAGGTCGCAGGTTCAAATCCCGCTCCAGCTCATTTCTTTTTTCATTTTCGTACAAAAGAAAAATGTCTATTTACAAACAGCTGGTGTAAAATTTCCCGGCCCATAACCACAGTGTTCAAACTTTTAATCTTATCTCCAGACTTTAACCGGTCTTTGGACACATTTCTAAGTTTAGGAAACTGACGAATGATAGTATACAAATATTGACTGCTTCGAGTGGTATAGTAAATCTAGCCTCCCAAGGTGATCCAATGGAGCATTCTATTTTCCCGAGGCAATCATTACTGTACTGCGAGATAAAGCAGTCAATGTTTGTTTTATAACACCTCCCCACACAGATTCTGCAAAATTTAAGCTAAAACAAATTAATTCAAGAATTCCAAGCGGATCAGCAACGTTTGAATACATTCATCAACCAATGTTGTTCGCTATGAGCCGAAATACACGCCTATGCTTTCGTTGCTACGGATATAGTTCTTTGGTTGCTACAGGTATAGTACTTTTTCAGAATGAGGCTGCATGGTAAAGTCTTTTTGAAGCGGTAGTATAAAAAAAGTAAAACTAGCAAGCGTCACATGACACACTTTCGGCCAATCAAGATACCGAATCTGTGGATGAGTTGTTATAATATCGACTATGAGTCCCCAGACGTTCTCCTCTGCTTTCTCAATAACTGCCATAAAATATCAGAAGAAGGGTGTTGATCATTTTATTGCTAATTCGAAGCTAATGAAAACTACACTTTCCCACACAGAAATGCATATCATAGTTTTATATTTCGGCAGATAAGGCACACACGTTTTGAAAAAAAAGAAGAGTTTTTCATTACACAGGGAAGACATCTATAGCATACTTGAAGCACACATTTTAATTAGGGGTATGGCCCCTCATGGCTAAACCTGACAGTGTTTAACGGCCTTAACTAACTCCCAACACCTATCTGAGAATTATGCACTAATAATAGAACGAAGCATTGGACATGCCAAGTTAGAGTATACATTATGCATTATTCTACACACATTTTGTAACTACCGCCAGTGAAGGGATATAGACTGAAAGTAATTTTTCAAGTCACTTTGTGAAAGTATAACCGCTCTTCACGCCACAAAAAACTCTACTCATCAATTCACAGCACAAAATTTCAATGGCGTGAGTTTCTTTGACTTTTTAATACTCCACTGTACTTGTAAGAACTTACAAATATTTATGAACAGCTCTAGGGTGCGTATTATTTTGTACTGCTTATTTGTATCGCTGACGGACACTGTGTTTCAAAAACTCGAGCATGCCTCGAGCGGAGGGAGAGATCATGGTGAAAGCAAACACCCAGGCAACAATTTATGACTTCAAAGTAGATGGAAATATCAAGTTAAGCCCATCATTCAATGCCATGATTCCGTTTACTGTGCATATCAATGGCTAGTTGAGTTACAGTTTGCAATACGAAATATAGGTCAACTGAAAAGGCACAGTTCCGGGTTGTCTCCAATTTCCGAGGACTTCTTCCCGAACCATACCTCCCAATAATCATGTTAATACAAGGCATATTATAAATCTGGCAACTGATGACAAAGAGGACAAACCTTTTTTTTACATTATTTAAAAAACTCCAAAGACAGCTGTTCATATGTATTGACACAATATTGGTAAAATTTTAAACATTGTGGATTGCGGTGTCGAAACCTAAAATAAGCAATCAAAACACTATAAAATTCATAGAACTTTAAAAATAAGGAAAAGTACATATTTTAACTTAAATAGCAAAGAAAATTCCACCTAACACTTACAGATTTTAACTCGATAATTTGTGTAACATCCTCTTGCCTAAGTAACTACATCCCAACACAGATGCAGGAATAAATTGTGACGACGTGCATGTCAAGGGGTATATCAAATTTATCATTAAAATGGGATGTGGTATAATGGCAGGCAAACAGCTGAATTTGAAACCCTCTCTTCGCTGGTGATTATGACTGCAGGATGTAGCATAGGTGAGGGATGGTCGGCCATGCGTGGAATTGGAAGCAGGGACAAGACAACTGACGACTCGTTGCGTCTCGATACAACAACTGTTGTCATGTGGCACACAGCATACGTTAGGGGGCATTTATTCAAGCATCCATCAAAGTACACCGACCGACGGGGAAGCGGAACAGTACGGGAGTCAAACACGGGGAATTGTTGTGCCAAGAACAGGAGGTGTAAACAGAAAAGTCTTCCTTATACAGGTACACGTTCATAAATTCCACGACTGAACCAAGAAAGTAGTTTACTGGGAAAATAAGGGATCTTTTCCTTCAATTGGCAGCCAAAAGGGGGTTAAACCTCCTTGGATCCTGTTGATCCGCCAGTACTGAGTATATATGAAATAATTAATAAATAATTGATTTAATTTTGTGCAAATGGAGAAATACTTGTGAAAGAATCAGTGCGCTGAATGGTGTAAGTTTCTGCCACATTAGCCAGCCAGAGTGGGACCTTAATTCCACATTGACAAGAATAAATGATTCAGGATTACTTGAAATTACAAAACAATCAAACCAACTGTAAAGCTATTTACTGGCGCGACAGGAATTTTCATAAGTCGTCAAATAATTGTCAAAATTAATATTAAAACTTTGGTGAAGTTACTAACCTAACACAGACACACAGTAAGAAAGGATTTTCAACTTTTCCCACACTGCAGCACTTCGCAATTAAGTTTACTAACCCGCACATCTGACTTTTTGTTTTGCTTTTTTTAGGTTCCTACGATAACTCATTACTTTATGAGCCGCAAACAATGAGCTATAAGCTTTCAGGTGTCTCTTAATTCCCGGTCAGTGGTATTTTAAACGAGTAATGTATGATTGTACGTGTATATTTTTGCATTATTATACGCATCGGCAATTGCTGCATAGAACACTGAGGCAACCTGCTGGTAGGAAGTTTCATTATGCCCCAAGCAGCATTCTGATTTACTAACCATGTATACCTCGTAAGTAAGCCATAAAATATTCTCCTGTGCAGAGCAATTCTCATCTCACTTGTATTTCCCTTCAATGCAAGTCTCAAAACAAACCTTTTGGTAATTCGTAATCATGTAGAAAGCAAAATGAAACGTTAGTATGAAAACAGTCATGCTGACAATACACAGTGGCGTATCCGGAGGGGGAGGGCGGGGAGAGGAACAACTCCCCCCCTTTTTTAACAAAGAATACTTCATAGGTAAGAAACTAATCGGTGTATTTATTTATCAAATATTAACACCTGCATCCTAAGCAAACAACACCAGGAAATAAAAATAAGGATGTCGGGATCGCGAGTAAGGCTTTTGATATTTTTTCTCCCCAATATCATGTTAAATTAGCCCAAAGCTGCGTTCGCTTTTGAATGTGCCCCCCCCCCGACGCCAAATGCTGGATAAGCCACTGCTGATGTACAGGCTAACCCAACCGATTTCCATTCGAAAACTACCGAAAACAGGAAGATATGATGATGTAACCCTTCAAGGATATACGCAGATCTGTTAAAGGCCTGAGCAGTTGATTGTTGAGTGATTTATTTACATTTCAACTACCGTTCATGTTTGCCTGTCATTCCAATCAATTACAATCCAGCGGGGTCCAGACACCTTGAACATACCTCAGTGTCATCCATCAAATAGCAAACATGACGTTTATTAAATGGATAAATAATTACTACTCGGTTATTGCTCAGTCGTGTCGTCGTAGTATTCTCGGCCACGTGTAAGGAGTTAGTTCTCTTTATTAGTCCTACACGGCATTCCGTTTGTTTACGTTTAGCGTCACGCGTTATCCCGTGCGTTTAACCGCAATATAAAATACTTTCGTTCTGTTTAGAAAAATGGCTCTGATTTCTATTGAAATTTTGGGGTTTTAGATCCAAAACGTGGGACTTTCATATGATTCTGATTAAATCTGATAAAAATCCCAATGTCCCATTCTGAAGAATATTTACCCTAACGTTTAACACAGCGAGATAAACATGCATTTATATAGTGTAACATACAGTGCTACGTTCAGTAAGCATCAGGGGACGACACAGGTGATGTTTAAATAGCCAAAGCACTTTAGCAATGAAATGAAACAGTGACGAGACAATGGACTTACCCGTCTTGTGGAGGACCTCCGAAGGATAAATTCCTCATCTACCGGTGCTTCCCCGGTGTGTCCCCCGCCATCCTTCTCTTTCTCCCGTATGGAGTCCAGACGATTTCTGGTCGTCTGTCTCTCCCGCTGTTGTCTGAGGGACTGCATTCGAAACATGATGCTCAGCTTGTTAAAGTCTCAGATCTTGATTCAATCTCAGAGTCAGTTTTCTTTTCTCCTGTCTCCTACTCTGTTCTCTTCAGTTTCAGATTTGTCTCTAGGGCCTCACATAGACGGCTCCGGTGTAATCAAATAATAACTCGATGACAGTCCTTCTTCTTTTCTGTAGAGCAATCAGATCGAAGAACTTTGCCTGAATTTAGTCAGCCAGTCTAACGTGTGTGGAATACTATCGAAGCAAACAAAAAATTACAGCAGGCTAAAGACTATGGAAGCAATAGTTCAAAGAACAAAAAAATGCTTGAACCGCCTTCGTCCGCTGAATGCTTGGATAAGGTAAAACGCTCACGCTCGATGTCACTCGGTATGCGGGGTAAAAGATGTCCACACTGTGAATGTAAACTTGACGTTGAAACGGAGCTCAGTCGTACACGCATGCGTCGTAGGGACGATGCCTGGCACATAAAGAAGATCACAGCATAGCAACACTCAACACGCACCAATGTTCCACTGGTATATGGATGCAAAACCATCTGCAATAGAACCAAAAGCAACATGACGTGAACAGTGAGGCCTGCAGAGTGACTAGGCGGCACTACTGGTGCCATATTATGCTGGTCTCTGGAAAAACCGATCTCATCATCGGTTTTTATGTCTACGCTACAAAGCATGCGACCTCGATCGCCTGAATGTTGTTTGTGACAAAACGTGCAATTGTCATATTGTACGTTTTACGAATCATCGTGTGTGAAAGTTATCAGACTTGTTGACATGTAAAAAGAGACATTTGTGCAAAACCAATGTCGGGTCCTTTAGTTATCACTTTTCAGTATATATGGTACATCGTTTGATTGTTTAGTTAATGAATCTTCCAAATAAAACAATATCGGACATTTCTTTATTCTTCAGCAATGCAACGGCAAATTCATCTCCAAGTGAACAGTATGGGGAATGTTTATGAGTGTAATGGAAAGAAGAATTTCATCTTTCACCAACGGAAATTTTTCATATCAAAACACAAATGTGAAACATTCATTATTTGTTTGAACAATACCTGCATAAATCCTTTTTCTCTGGTTGTTTGGAGAATAGAAATATTAATGGTCCCTAAGTAGGCCTATTCTGTCCGCTACTCTGCGAATCAGATTCGTGTCTAAAGCACCTACTGGTCGTTTTGTGTAATGTTAGACTGGTTCCCGTCCCTATATTATTTTCCTTTTTCTTACTGTGAATGACATGAAATGGGGGTGAGAGCCAGACAAGGGAAGTTCTAGTCAACGGTGCCCGATGAATAGAACGAATAATGCAATGACATGTGATCAACGATCTACCAATCAGATGACGGGATTTATGCAGTAATTTCATAAAATCGTAGAAACAGTGAAGAGCACTGCCAGCTACTACTTTCGTTTCAAAGGACAATTTGAAACGTGGGGACACGAATCTGTCAAGCAATTGGAAGAGACAATTTTATCCATTAACGGCCTGGGGCACCAAACTTCCATAGAAACGCTTATGCAGAGCTACGTTATGGGTTCGATCTTGCCGCGCCATGTTGGTTCCCACCAGGCCTTGCGCTATCCAGCGTAGGAACGGACATGTAGGCCATGGAGTCGAGGTTGTCTATAGGCACCTTTCCATAATTATGTACATTTTATGGTGCGTTGCGTAGGCGATGCGTTCATGCGTTTCACTTTCACGGACACAAAAATCGTCTCCATTAACATAACACACGACCCGTGTGCGTTGCGTTCACCCCAAGAGCGATGTTGATGGATACGCAACGCTTGGCGCAAGAGCTGACACGAATATGTAAAGGTGCCTTTATACAGCGATGCTTTCAGTGGAGCCAATCTCACAAGTGTTCTTTTACAAGGCATGGTCTGCATTTTTTGGTGATTTGAAAAATTTCTCGGAGAGGTATTCAACGCGCTGGAATTGGGTAGTTCCCTGCTTTCCGGACCACCTTCGAATCAAATGTTTGCAAGTTAGCCGAGCCCCATAAATAACCATATGGAATTTTATATTGAGTTCCGCCTCAAGATTTTCGCGTCCCGCGTCCATTTTGTATGTTTTAAATTGGACAATACTATTTATGTCTGTGGAAAATACCTCCCAAGCTGCGTTGACGCGATTTTACCGCCAATTTCATAGAATAACGGCTAAAATAAGTTAAGCAAAGACTTTTGCCAGCAATTTGCAATTTTTGAACGCCCCAGCTCGTTTTTTTGCTTGAATGCTACCGATAAGTCAAACCCTAAGATGATTATATAATCTTCATATAGTCTTTCTCCCCCCAGATCGTCCATATTCTTTGATTCGAGACAAATAGCAAGGATTTTATACATGATCATCATAAATGTTGAGACCACGGTGGAGACATAACTTCCCTAGATCGGACACTACAAAATATTTGCTAGTTACAATCTTTGAATGTCACATATTATCCTTGTCGTTCCTTCAAGTTTGAAGCACATGCTTGAAAATTCCTGTTTGAACAGCAAGTAATCAACAGAAGAGCACACAACCCCATTGGGATAAGCGCCTGCTGGATGGGTGTCGTTGGCATAGGCCTAAATTGTTACACAGCGGTTCGACTTGACGTTGAGTTGTGAATTTTATGAAGTGCTTCATGATAGAAACCGCGCGCGTCATGTCGACACTTGTGCGTGCTTCTAACAGCAATAGAGGTTTTTCACGTGACGTAACAGAACGGGCAGAGGTATCTCGGGGAACATACCATTTTTCATGTTCATGGAGGCGTGTGCATTTTCAAATCTGTACTGTGTATCTTTTTAGCAGTTTCATGTACGCCAGAATGTTCAGAGACTTCGAAGGCACGCGCGTTTCTACGCATATCCGTGTAAACTGAACGCTAACCGACCAAAACAAAAACAAAGGTCTTTAGACGCAACGTTGGAAACGCCTTTTAAATTGTTTTCTTGAAAATGACAGCTTGCCACACAGGGAGTTTAGTCCCGTAACCATCTGTAAACCAATTCATCAAAATCTTCGTCAGTTCCTTTTTGGATTACTGCAAAATATGATGGACTGAACCTTAATGAATGGCAACATACCCAGCTGTATCATTAGTAGAGTATAAAGAACTGTTTCTTGGAGGGACTACAATTAGATTGCCAACATATCGAGCATCAAGGGCTGGTTAGTTTCAGAAATTCTGTGAAAATGTGAAAAGACAAACAGCAACAAACTCTCTTTATTCACCCACCGTATAACTAATCAACATAACTGTTTGTGTTGAACAATCAATATCTTGTAAATTGAAGCGAAGTCGTAAACAAGGAGCTATATTACACCATTTAATAATACAACCATAAATCTATATCAAATGATTTAATATAGCCCCTTGTTTACAACTTGGCTTCAAAATGCTCCAGTACACCTTGGCCGTCGGGACTCATAAAAAGCTTGTAGTAATCAATAAGAATCGATATTTCAGAAATCGATTGCTTGACATAACGATACGACAGTTAGAAGTTACAGGTTTTGCATCCTTATCGTCGTAACGTGATGGTAGTCGCTCCCAGGCTTGAAATCTTGGATACAACCATCTCGCCATGTGCATCACATTGCAGCATGTGCTGTACGGAGGGTGGGGGACGAGGCACGCCCCCAAGCGGAGGTCCGTTGTGTAGACTGAGAAATGCGCACATTTTACTTACGTGCCGCTGTTCACCACCTTTCGGAGCCCCTGAAAAAAATGCGCGCATTCCAGGGTCTTCCTTAAAAGTTCACCCTCCGCTGTTTGGGAGGGCCGTGGGGGGGAATGTTTCACTACTAAATCCGCATTATTTCACAAATGGACTAACAATGAAAGGATAATCACACAAACGAGGAACTGGTTACATACTTTTTTCCTAGATAAAAAAGAACATTGATGGAACCCTAGTGTGGTTCCGTGCGTGGACCTCTTCGAAGTCTGTCTCGTTAAAACGTGACACACTTTCAAGCGCTCGACGCTCCCTCCCCCGAGTTCCCATTGAACAACAGATGCCCTACACGGCGGTTTCCATCAAAACTCACGCACCTGCCGTTCCAGGTTTCCTGCATACATCATTCATAATTCTTCTCTGCACTGTGCTGCCACAATATTTGGCTGTGCGCCGTCAAACCTTTTCCACAAAGACCGCTGTAGGACCCATCATTAATTCCTTCTTATTAATACAGGGGTAGAAAACCCTGTCAAATTTGAGCAAGTTCGTCACGGTCTATTCATCGAATAAGCCTGGTTCTACTAGTGTCTTGATTGCATCAGGCGTCTGCCAATCTTGTTAATTATTTCTCACGGCGCCCCAGATCTTTTATCTTTTTATTTCTATTTTAGATGATGGATGTCATTTTCATGACAACATGACTTATTTATGAGTTGGGATCAGCAACTTTCGATTAAGAATAGAGACCTGGAAATAAGTGAGGTGGCATAAGCCTACGCCCAGGAGTGAAGGAAAAGAAAAATACCAAACAAGCAAAAATTAAAAATTTACAAAAGTTACCATGAAAACAGACAAGTGCCAAACCTCTAGATTGCTTTCACGTGCTAGAATGTTTCAGCCATTTGTTAAAATGCTAAAATGTTTTCAAACACAACTGCAGTAGAAATTTAAGCTAATTATTGGATTGAGCATGGGCCACTTTTTAATCCTTTTTCTGCAATTCCATAGCTCAAGGCTATTTAATATATGAATATGTTTTCCTGCACATTTTCAAACTTTTTTTTCATTTTTAAACTGTTTTTGTTCAAATTCCTTCTCGTAAGTTCACAACGTTTTCAATTCCATGTTTAATTTTGTCTTGGATCGTGAATTTTTTACATCTTGTTCAAACCATTTCATACATTGGCCAAACAGTTTCGAGAAAGACAGTCCAATACCCTCGTCTGCAATTGACGAGCGTTCGCAATTTCGTCACTTTGAAATCAATGCTGCTATCTTCCATATTTTAACTTTTTCATTTATTCATTTCCAGTGACGTAGAACTGCGCTGGAAATGGGGGGGGGTGACTTGCCCAGCCATGGAAATTTAAAAAGCGTGGGAAGAGGGGGGCACCGTATACACTATACATGGGCGATGTACATAATAAAGATGTACGTCTGCAATATGTGTTACATTCACGCAGAATCTTACATCAGAAAGGTAAATTTATGGCTTTTGACGATGTTTTCCCCTTTTAAGTGATAATGCAAACATTTCAGTCGTTGGGAAATCAAAAAAATCTTCATAAACCGCTACATTTTTTTAAAAACTCATCATAAAAATGTGAGGGATGATTCAACAGCGCACCCCCCAAAAAAGTGGAGGGATATACTCCCCCCCCTTTTACACCCATGTACTTTATTTTTGCGTTTCTGTTTAACGTAGGTCTTTCATCTTCCACATTGTGCGTCAACTTGAAGAAAAAGGGTACACAAAAAGGCAAATGGAAACACTTTCCATTACTTTCCAACAGACTTTCCATTCCATGGAATAAATAAATAGGCTTATGTCCTTATGAAAAAAAGAAAATGTATTTATATTTTCAAATCTTTCAGAAACAGTTGATTCAGTTCTTTTCTTGTCCTTAAAACTGGTTGCTCAGCCTACAATTTCTCGTCTTGCAACACACCGTGCCTAGTAGGTCTGTAAATGGTTGTATACATTCTATGAACCTGATCAAACATTCTTGAAATAGACCGAAAAAAGACGACTTCAATCTTTACATTATGTAGAGACTAGAGTAAACAAATTACATTCAAATATGACGACATTGAATGAACATATGTGGAAAAGGATCCACCACTGATCATTTGGAATGACTGATTCCTAAATTCGCTGAAGCATTTGCATCTTCCAGTCCTCTCCAGACGAATTAAAAGTTCAGAACTTGGGAACGTTAACAAAAAATGGTGATTATTTTATTTAAGTGACATTTTGGAAAGTCTAGTGTATCTTTTGACTGAACGATTGAGAAGAAACGTCCGAACTCAGTCACACACAAAAAACCAACGTTCCTTGGTTGGCATCGCTCGTGAAATGAGCGTCAAAGTACCCGTTTTTTTCCGTTTGTTTTGTTTTTTTCATCAAAAAACCCCCGTCCTCTCAAGGACGCTGTAACTGATTACAATTTTCGATTTTCGGTTGAAATCATCAGCGAAAACATTAGATTTTTTCGATTTGAACATCTACTTGAAAAATTGGCTGGTAGGTAACGAGATACTACACACACTGTGAACTGCATCAGTGTTTGGCAAACATGTGGAGAGATATTATACAGGAACGCGTTAAGGGGAAAGGCATCCACAGGAACCCTGTACATTTAACACTCAGCCAGTTTTGTAAATTGTTTAAAACTCACGCTACACTGTCTTTTACTGCATTGCTAATTCTGTTGGTTTTTGCTGCCTTTAAAAACGAAATTTGATTCGAGTTTTGTATTTGAAGAGAGGCAGGTGAAAAAGAATAATGATGCTGAGTGATTCTTATATTGTCACGGGTCAAAATTCTTCCCTTGTAATCCAACAGCAGCAATTATCTAGTTAAAAAGAAAAGACCAGAAAGAATAAAGCATACCTTGTTCGAAAGGCTAATACCTTCATGTACATTATTTGTGTTTTGTTTTTAATTTCCAATCAGACACATCATCTGGTGTTCGATATTCTATATCTTGCAGATGATTCCATTTTTGGTCAACATTCTTGCAATCAACCTGTTTGCAATCAAGCTCTTTGTTGGTAAGACCAAATCCCAATAGTTTAACAAACTATGCCCCTTTCATACCTTAAATCACCTTAACTTCGGTATTTTCACAAGAAAATAACGATGATAACTGTGTTACTTCATCGCCAACATATTCAACATTGAAAAACCTGGTTCTTATTTGTCCAATTTTATAAACTTCTCAAATTCTTGAACGATACCTTCCACTTCAACTGTAACTGTGTGAGAATTTCAATGAAATTCAAACACATTAATAATCAGAATCTGGCTTGCTGGAACATATTTATGCAAGCACAAGCAGGTAGCTGGCATGTGCATAATAAATAGCTCAATTAACTGTGGCTAGCCAACTGTATCAAGGGTCAACAAAGCCTGTCTGCACCCCAGTGTCTACAAATTCTGCGCACATGACTGCAAAAAATACAAGCTCTCTCAGTTCTTGTTTACTTAAAAAGACATGTAAATACATGCCATCAAAAATCTCGATGACAATGATTTCCAGAAAGAATTATGCATGCACGGTGCAGGTATTCGAATGAAGGTTACATCAAAAATTACCTCATTTCTCATAAACCTGGTTATGTAACATCTCTAAGATGCAACCAGGAAGAGGAAAATGCTGGTAACAACGAATGAAACAAGTATAAGAATATTAACTATAACATGACACAAAAATCAAAACGAACACTGCTAAGAAATCAAATGCTTATACATAAATATAGTTATAACATCACTGATATCTACAACTACTTCATTTTCTGGACTGTCAGAAACAACTGCCATGCATAGTTAATGATTAGAAGCTACCTGAAGGAACAACTTCAACTCAACATCAAAGATGAACGACATAAAACTTAATGGTCCTAACATGTTTTTAATAGTCAGGATGTGCCCATTTTACGACTGCATAAACAAATCTAAATCTGCATATCAGGGTTACATCCAGTAAGGATGCAGCAGCCTACGGCTCAAGCATTGCAAATCGTCAGGATTACATTTACCCATGGACCTTGTAATTTACCAAGTTACGTAGTTTTCCATACATTATTCAGCAGGATAAAACCTATGACCGTAAAAGCAGGAATTCATAGGAACAAGAAAACCTATCCTTATCACATATTTTTGTCACAGACTATTAGATTGCACCCAAACATTTTCATGAAATTTAACTCATGTCTTCCACATTTTTTTAATATTGAAAACAGTGACAACTTTTAACAAGGAGAGTACTACCAGGGATTCGAGAAATAAGAATAATTCTGCTTCTTAAGACAGTAAAATGAATATTTGCAGGTTAACTGCGGTGCCATGTGATCAAAGTCAAACTGCTAAAAAAGAAAACAAAATCCAATTGAGCAAGAAAAGCATTCGAAAAGCATTCCATATGTTGTCTGCTGATTAATTTGCTTCCACACGATAATCTTCAACTACAAGTCCATTTTCAGTTATGGGTTTCAGCTTGAAATTTCTCGACTTGGAATGGGAATAATGTTTTGTGACCAAAAACAGAATACCTTCTGATGCTTCTCACAAGAAGAAAGCTTGACACGACTTTCTTATCGCTTCAAGCCCACTGTTGTACATCTCAGACTTAAAAGAAAGCATCTTTCATGCTGAATGAAACAACCATTCAAACAACTATCAACTGTGTGAAGCCTCTTAATGAGTGAAATTAAACTGAGACAGTTACCTTGTATAAATCTTGTGTTCTCCTCTGAATCTCTGTGTAGACAACAGGTTTGAAGTTGATGGAATAGGACTGATGAAGGTTGACAACTTCCTCAATTCTTATCTCTTATCCTTCTATGATAATCTCTCTCCTTACTCTTACCATCTTGCTTGTATTTCCGCTCAACAACCATCCGCTGATGGTGAAGTTGTGGGAAATTATCTACAGATAAAAATATGAAATTATAATAAAAGAACTAAATGTCGTTGAGGGGTTTTATCTTTGTGAATAAAATCAAAGACAGCTTGGCATGTTTACTTAACTTTTTGCTTCACTTTAAATAAGGAAAATGAGGAAAAGATAGTGTTGATGGATGTAAAACAGACTTTTACTTACAATTATGAAGGGCATCTTTTGCTGCCTCCATCTGTGCATCTTGAGTACTACAAGAAATGTCAAAAAATGTATTCATATAGTTAAATGGTTTAAAATTTATTCTATCAAAAATGAAACACGAGCTAAGTTACCTTCATGCTCCATAGCATGGTGATAGATTCAAAATTTCATTCCTACAAATTTGGCTTAGACACGACTACATTTTTTTATACCAAGGTATTCATGCCAAAAGTACCGCAACATTTACCGCTACATGTATTGAAGTATTCTTTGTGCGGCATCAAAATGCAGCGGTAATATGCCAACCCTCACTGGGAATGTTAACTACACGACAGCGTTGAGGTTGTTGTCAACATGGCAAAACTCCTAAACTCAAGTATTATCATTTATCAATCAATTTATTTTCTAATAAAAATCATTTACATAATGGAATAATAAAAAACAAAGATTAATTTTGCAAACGATGTTTTGAGGCAAGAATGATGTATTTCAATACATGAAACTATAAAAATGGAAATGACCATGACAAAGCACACTCCTGTGAAACACAATGATAGCGGCAAATAATACAACTTCAAAGGCTTTTGGCTGAAGGGTTGGCAGCTGTTCAAGTTTCATGTTACCAACTTGAGCTGTACAATTATATATCGTCCTTCTACTGTAACTGACAATGCAGATGTGACACTGGATGATTTGGACCACAAAGAATGGAATGAAATATGTTGATAACTGGTGGCTTTCTTTTAGTTGAAAAGAATTTTGCAAATATTCTGAATACATTAGCAAAATTACCATGGAATTGAAATTCCATACTGAATTTAACAGTATTTTGGTATCTATGGATCATCAGTTGGTATGGTTTGGTATTGAACAAAACTATAAATTTTGACCAAATACAGATTTTACAATAATCACTGTCAACCAATTAATGGAAATCTCTTCCACCGGCATCTGTGGCTTACTTTGAAGCACATCCCGTGCCTAGTCGCTTGTCTCTGAAGTAAACGGCAACATTATAGACACGGTTGTTGGTTGGACCATGCTGACTGATGACTCTGAAGAGAAAAATTCACCAACAGGTTGATGTGCCTTCACAAACCCAATATGAATTTGGAAAGGTCAACAGACTTCGTACACCGTCAACACATTGCAAACTCTTGGAGGCACACTGCTGTGAATCGCCATATTGGTTTTACGTTGCATTTCAAACTAATGTGGAAGGTTTAGATGAGGATGAAGACAAACTGAGCCAGAACAATTACAAAAAAGTAAATGTCCATCATACACACTGAATGAAGTCAAAATATTCTTGTTTCAAAACTGTCCACACTGCTAACAAAGAAAGAGGATTGTGATGTCAGTAGACTGCTACTGCCGAGATATGTCTGATGTGAACAAGAAAGACACATCAGATTCACAAAATGACTTGCACTATACCCCCATAAAGGATACCTTGGGTTTTTTTTTCAGAAACTGAGCAACAATAAAACATTTATCAGAGGTGCAAACATGAATTTCAAGACTTACTTGTACTGGGGTACGTCTGGTTCCTTGCCTTCTGTTCTCAATGTCAAGCAGCACTGTTGAAGCTGAGACTTAGCATCATTCCAGTGCTGACTATAGATGAAATCCTGTGTCAATTATCAATGATTTAAAAAGTAGGTCACTTCAAAACCTGGGAAAAGACACATTCTTGACACAGTTGTCATATCAGTCAAAATCTGTCAAATTTCCCATATGTGTCTGTGTACTGGGGGAAATCAAGTGGAAGGAATTTTTGACTGTTTTTGACAGAGCAAAAGGAGGGTTTTAATATATTGCTTTTAAACTTCTACAACGAATAATATTAAATGGCAGGTTTTATGTTGGAGACAGAGTATGAGCAAGTAAATTATTCCCGCATTTACATGAAACAACTTCAGAAAATAATTACAGTGTAATACATAAAATTGAGCGCTCAGAGCAACCCACATTCCTGTGGGAATTAGCAAGTCCTAAACCAAGCAAAAGCCATTATGGAATGAAGCCAACATTCAGACACTTTCTAGTAAATGGATCATCAATACCAAACAGCAGGATAACAGTGTGAAAGGAAGGTTAAACTGGCTGCTGGCAATGATGAGAGACGAACAAGTTAGGCATACCTTGAGTCTTGGGAAGAAACAAACTTTACAGAAAACAGTGACTGCTTCAATACCCTGATCCACGTACATAGCACCAACAAAAGCTGCAAAATACAAGTAGGTCATTATCTTAAATGCTAAATAAGGTCCACAACTTTGGTGTCAAATTCATGCATTTTGGAAGATCTATTTTCTTGAACATCTAGGACACTTTCGCATCAAAATATAACATAGCATGTTTCCAAATGTTACCTAGAACTCTGAATTTAATCATAAGAGAAATGTTTAGCCATTAACACCATTTGATAAGAAATATGGCCTCTAAAGAGATGTTAAAGACTGATGGCAATTTACCTTCAAGAAGATCAGCAAGGAGTTTTGTTGGTAGAGGTCCACCATCTTCTAGTGTACGATTCTTTGCATCAATGATATAAGCTGACATACCAAGGTCTGATGCTACTGTTGCCTGTGTCTTGTTGTTGACAAGAGAACTTCGCAGCAGCTAGTAAGAAAATAAACTTGATTGAAGTTTGATTGAAGTTGGTACATTGTGCAATTGACTGATTGAGAATCAATGGGCTGATCAACTGATTGAACTATGGACTGATTGAACTATGGACTCAATGATTAATGGAATGGTAGACTGATTACTGAATTGATACATTGCTGGAATTATGAATTGCTAGACTGATAGATTTCAGGTTTGATGAGTTAAACGATTGGACAAATGGATGCTGAATCAATCAAATTAAGAGATTGACCAATCAATTAATCAGATTGACCCGGCAAACAATTTAATTGATTGACCAATTGATGATAGGATATGATCAATCACTCTATGGACAGGTAGAGGGATGGAAAGGTAGGAACAAGTTCATTCAGAACATAAGCAGAATTTATGACTAGAAAATGCGTTCCATGAAACTTTTATAATAAGTACAAGAGTGGACAAACACTGAGACACAAGGACACAGCTACTCACAGATAGATGCCCCTCATGATGATTAGGGAAGTGTTTATAGAGGTAGCTAGAGGTGATGAGTTGTAACACAGTGTCACCTAAGAATTCCATTCTCTGATTGTGACCTCTGAAATAGACATCCAACAAATCAAATGATTGACAATGAAATCAATGAAGAATGCTGTGAAATGAGAGAGAGAGAGCAGTGTGGGCTACTGACATGGGCGGAGATTCTGGGGATATATCACCCCCACTTTTTGACATGGGGAAAATCATCCCAAGCCTTTTCAAGTTCTTGACTATATGCGCACCCTTATAGCCTGCACCACCGACTCTGCACTTGGCCGTGTCATGATCTCACCTGGGATGGAGGCTACGCTGAGCTTTCAGAAAGCATCCCCCACAAGTAACAAGAAATCTCCACCCACGGCAACTGAAAAGAACCACTTGGAGAACTTTGATGGTTCAGAGAACCAACTCACCAATTCAATAAAAGCCAAAGTATGCAGACAAAAGTCTGCACTGCTATTTGCTGACTGAATGCATAAAAGAACTGCACTTGGAGTAATTTACCAATATCAGAGTTAGGTCTGCAATGGAAAATGGCACCTTCAAAGTAATGTCTCCCTTTTTACCCCTGGAGCACAGTATTTACATAACAGATGTATGCCACAATCCTCAGAGTTTAAACTATTCTTACTCAGTGAGGCCTTACACTAGTCAAAGAGTGACCAACTGATCATACCTTGTGAGGTTAGTATAGCTCATTGTTCGCTGTGTAAAAGCTCTCGCAAGCAAACGGATGTGCTTAAACTTGATTCCAGTTGATTCCTCAAATTTCTGCAACATCTTCAAGGATTTAGAGGAAAAAAACAAGATATAACCAATGATTATTTATAACAAAGCTTGACTTAAACCCTCAAATTAGAAAGGAATATCACAAAGTTTTTAGACAACCCATCACAACATAGTTACACAAATTGAGAAAACATATAGTTTTCACTGAAATTCACTCAATTAATATCGCCAGAGTGACGTTGAAGCAAAAAATAAAGACCCCTGCGTTTGTGTATCTGCAAACTATTGGATATACTGTAGGCCCACATGACCAAACAAGTCAATAAAGTTTGTTACCCTAGAAGGATGGACTGCTACTTCAGAGAAAAGTAGAGTTTCTATACCTGTAAGATGTTTGAATACTGAATCATGTGTCGATCACCTTGTGGAAACTCCAGCTGTAAAGATCAGAAAACAATTCAAATGGACATCAAAGATAAATGAAGACTTTTAACAAGTTTCTGACATTATGAAACTGGGGATATTCTTCCCTCTGTTAAAGTGAGAAGTCTTGGGTTTATAATCCAGATGAATCTTGTGTACTTTTATCAGCTGAAAATGACCTAAATGTTGTCATTTAATCTTGCTCGGACATTTCAAGTACCCTGTATACCTATTGCATCTTAATTAATTTCTACTCATCTGAACAATGATTTTGTAATGAAGTCAGTATGTGATAAAACAGCAATGAATAAATGTCTCATCATCATGCTGCATTCGAGAAAAGTAAATTCTTATACAAAAACAGGATCGATTCTTTTTATTTCTACATTTATATCCCAAACTCTTTGGGTCAGACAGCTTAACACTCAAGAGTTGACATGGTCAAGACATCAAAACCTTTCATTTGGAATGTTGCCTGTGTACCTGCAATGGGTGTTTAGGGTGCTGCATCCAGATTCTTCTTAACTTCTCTAAATCAAATAGAAGTTCACAGAAGATACGCCTAACCACTGGTATTCCTCCTTCCAGGTAGAGTGCCCCCATGAGAGCCTCTAAGCAGTTAGCTAGAGCGTGTTTTAAGTCTGAGCTACGACACAGGTCAGGTCCATGAGCATACAACAGGAAACGCTCCAACTCCAATTTCTTGGTGAATAAAACATAAAAATCAAGCAACTAATGGAGATTGTTGCCAAAAAAAGTTAACCTTCTCCTGCAGCTTAATAAAATTGTTTTTTCCCAATTTTGTTCCTTAATTACATTCAGCTGTTAAATACAATTAGTTTTAGATCAGAGCACAATTTACTTAGCTGATCAAACTCAAATGCAATTTTTCAAAGTATTTCTTAATTATATTGACAGTCCACACTGGCTGCTCTCATCAACCATTTAAAAAATAAAAGATATGCACTTTTGAAAATTGCATTTTGTGAAGAGCTGTCACCGAAGCTGTGAACCAGAGGATTATATCAAGTTGCTGGTAGTCTGTCTCCCCTCTATTTGATATGCTTTCTGTAAGTTCAATTCCACTCACCTTAGCTAAGACAGCTAGATGTTGGTTCTGTACTATTGCCTGTCGGTAAGTCGCTAATCCTCCCTCCTCCAGATGTGGAAACAGATAATACAAATGAGTACTATGAGAAAACAAATTTGAAGATAAAATTACCTCAGGATTCTCAGTGCCAAAGGGTTATTTTCTCTAGATTTTTCGTTTAGGAATTATTAAAGATCTATAGCTTCAAAAAGATAAATGTATGCAGATAAACAAGGAAAGGGGAATTTGATGAAATACACAAAAGGAATATGCAGCTTCTGAATAGTTACAAGCCATGTATAAACTATGGAAGTAATCTTCCATTTCTTGACTGCCTAAATCAACACACATAGTAAGCTGAATACGAAGATGTTACTTAAGAAATCTTGGCTGACCTTGTGACGAATTCTACCACAGCGTCACCCAGGAATTCTAGTCTCTCATAGTGATGTATGTGGGATGAAAGCTCTTCAGGAGTAGCCATCTCAGACATGATCTTGATCAATGTATTGATACCTGTCAATAACAAAATAACCCCCTTTCAGACAGGTGTTCTAAACCAAATGAAAAGCAAATTTAGAATAAAGTACAGCAAAAGTTTGACATCTCAAACAATTAGGAGCAACCAGGCATGCTAGCAGGTGAAAGATCGACACTTGAAGGTGCTCGAAATGACACCAGAGTGATTTGGTTTCAGACGTCACTCCACTCATGAGCCAAACCCAGTACAAATGTATGTATAAAGTTCATCTGACTGAAACCAAAATTTAATTGGGTTGACCCAAGTCCCTCTTAATTCTATTTGGTTCGGCGCAACTCTAGAATGCCTGCCTGAAACGAGGAACAAGTCTGCCATATTGAATATATTTAATAAAGGTAATCAGTGTTAATTCCAAAGATGTGCCCACTCAGGGCATGTTAGGGATTCATGAGAGAGGTGATGGGACAGATGCATTGTAGTTAGTTACAGCAGCAGGATTTAAATCTCTGCTCCTCACCTTTTTTCCTTGATCTCTCCACCTGTTTCTTCTTATCTCCATAGTCAGGTTGCCGGATGCCACAGTTATACAGTGAGTTACGGACATGATCTGGATTCATGCCGTAAGTGAGGCGATATGATGGATGTGTCATAGCATGCTAAAAATGGATTCAAAATTAAAAAGCACCAGACATTGGCTACTCACAAAATTGCCATTAGGAAAAGAAAAAAGTCTCCGGTTTCTGGTCAGGAACTGGCTCCAAAAGTGGTGTGGCAAGGCAGCTTTTTTTTTTCTTTTTTTTTTGCCCTCACTTTTTTTCTATTAAATGATGTATCTAACGCATAATGTCCATCACCACTGCATGTGTAAGTATTGCCGTTGCCAACAATGAAATAGACTGGCCCCCTTACTATTTACCATTTAAAAGCCTTTTCAGGTTGTAGATGTACACAGGGCATAAGACCACCTCATCTGTCTGGTTCCCAGATGTAAATGTGTGATACAGAAATTGCGTAATCTAAAAAAAAAGCCCTACTAAATGTATGGGGGCTTAGAGGGACTCCTTTACTGTACGTATTACTCAACCATACCCCATCAAAGACACGTTAAAATTACGCAGTAGCAGGATTCTCGTAGATCAAGCAAGTGTGGCAGCTTTGGACATCATATTATACCAAATAAAAACTGTTTCATTTGGTAGACTAGTGTGATGTGCGTGCTGACCAGAAACCAGAGACTGATTTGGGGGAGCCTTCTAGGTTGTTGGGTAAATATAACAAATTGCTTGACTTTGGGAAGTCATATTAAGGGATGAAAGTTATGACAATCTTACTTCATGAATACATGTATTCATCTTACGCCTATAACTACAATTCCTCTAAAAGAAGTGTACCTCCAAATCAGAAATCAAAGATTGTGAGGAAGGATAAAATTCATAATGGGATGATTTTTTTATGAGGACTTAGATTTCACACCAATTCTGAATGCCTCATGGTCAAATATTATTTAGTGGAACAACAGAATATACAGAAAGAGGCAACTCATGTGTCACATGTCCTTGAATTGTTTTGATAGCCAGACTTACAATACGAGTAGAAGCTTCCTAAATTTTAATATTCAAGTCTAATTTGTTCAAGAGTTATGCACAATTCAGTCTTCAAAACTGGACTTGGAGAAATAAGAATTTCAACATCTCATGATCTTACCTTTAATAAGACTCTATCCTTGAATTTGTAGCCAATAATGTCATCAATGTTGTACAAGCAGTTGAAATATCGGATGTGGTTGACCAGCACTGGTAGCATCATTGCATGCTAAGAAAATCAAACAACATTAGGAATGAAGTTAGAATCAAGAGTACAAGAGTAACAGTTAGAATCAAGAGTACAAATGTATAAGTTAGAATCAAGAGTACAAATGTATAACAGATAGAATCAAGAGTACAAATGTGTAACAGATAGAATCAAGAGTACAAATGTATAACAGATAGAATCAAGAGTACAAATGTATAACAGATAGAATCAAGAGTACAAATGTATAACAGTTAGAATCAAGAGTACAAATGTATAACAGTTAGAATCAAGAGTACAAATATATAACAGTTAGAATCAAGAGTACAAATGTATAACAGTTAGAATCAAGAGTACAAATGTATAACAGTTAGAATCAAGAGTACAAATGTATAACAGTTAGAATCAAGAGTACAAATGTATAACAGATAGAATCAAGAGTACAAATGTATAACAGGGAATTAAATCCTATGGACACAACGCCAGGTTAAGCATGTACTTATCTCACTAGCCTCTAAACAATTAAGGCTAACGAAATGTCATGCTACAATTTCAATTAAGATTTCTAGAAAAACCATCCACCTGGCAAACATCGGAGCCTATTCCTGTCATCAGCATATCCTTGCAGCAGATCTCCGCTGTGACTTCACGTGTCATGTGACCTTGTAAGCGCATCCTCTGTAACTTCTTCTCTTTCTCAGCTAGCTTCTGTCGATCCTGAAGGCTGACTTTTGGTTTATTAGCTAGCAGATGATTCATCTTCAAGTAGGATTTAAACAGGTTCTGATAACTACAAACAACAGCAGATGACAAGAAATGAACTGCAAGAAAGGATTTCCCTTGTCTTTGACCATACTCTATTATTTCACTTTTGTGACAAATTTCTGACATAACTTGTAATTTGACTTGTTTGGACTTATAAGGAGATTTAATTTGAGGCATATACTCCATGTGTACTTACTCTTTATTGCCAGCATAGCTGAGCTGAGCCGGTCGCAGTCCAAAATGTACAATTGTTGGATACTTGTCCTTGATGTCCTTTGTGTCGTCAGGTTTCTGTTCAACTTCCCTGTCTACCTGATCAACACGGACTGAGCTAGGCTTCTAGCAGGTGTAAAGTAGGGAAATATCAAACCACATGAGGAAGTCCATTCACTTTCCAAAACTCAAAACTTTCTAAGCAACACCAAGGTACTTCTTCAATGAGAAGTTCTGTGCTTTGTGCACGAACAACTGAGAGGTGCATGTAGACAAATCATTTGAACTTAACAATTCAAACTTGAAACAAGACGGGTACATGTCACCTGATTATCCGTTAGGCAAACACAATAAACGTGAAACATCCTTTGCAATATTGATAGATACATGTAGGTCTTCCTGAAGGTGGCCATAATGACTACTTATACCAATCTGCTCTCATTTCAGTTCCTTGCTATTTCATGACAAGACAGCTTCAAAGACCAGTTTCAGCTCATCATTTTATCCTTCTATCCCTAGTCTACTTCTTACCTTTCCAGGACAAGTCACGATCATTCCTTTCAACTCCTCTGCATACCGTTCCCAAGTTAACTGATTACATTCCAACCAATAATTCAAATCTTTGGCTTCAACGACAGGTCGACTCATCTGTAACAGGTGTTGGATTACATGATGCATGGATAAAATCTCCTTGCCATTACTTGGTAGTTGCCGGGCAAACCGTGGCATGAAGTGGAAGAAACGACAGCCACCAACTTTACTGACGAGCTCAAAATCGTAGAGTTCCAAGATCTCAAAGAACAAAAAGTCACCAAACAGGTCCAGTCCTTTCACTGAAAAATTCTACAGAAAAGACGGAGGAAAGAGGCAAAATGAAACATTTTGATCCCATCAATCTCAATTCCTCTTGGGCCACTCCTTGGCTTCACACACCCCTCAGTCTCTCATCACTTAAAATTATTCATTCTACTCACCTCAGGCATGGGCTCTTCCATGAATATGATGGAATATTCAATGTTGAAACGTACCACCTTACAAGGAGGGATGTTGTCTAACTTGCAATGTGAAAAGAGCGAGAATCCTTCAAAGATGTATTCCCTATCATCATACTCAATAACAGTGGGTTGATGAGTCTAGAACAAACAAACAAAAGCATATGACTATTGTTGATGTCAGAAAACTCCTTGTAAGAAAGAGAGAGATGCTAAATAATAATGAGATTTGCTGTGCAAGATACTACCACAAAGTAACCGCAACATTTAGGCCACTGTTAGGGTCTACTTCTAAATTTACTACTTTCTGGATCTTTTTGTTCAAAGTATGACAACATTTGTTTTCTTACCAGGAAGTTTGTACTCGGTGCCATTGTAATACGATAATGATACAGCTTGCCAGCATTGTTGGAGTATGGATCACATGGTGGAATAGGCTTCTCACCCGGATAGATGTTGTGTCGTATGCCAACTTGTCTGGCTTTCTTACTACATCGACATAATGGTCCATCATTCACCTGCAAAACCCAAAAACATGGAACATTTTTCAATCCAAAGAATCCCTGAAATGATGTACATGAACTGAAATATATTTGGATTAAAAACTAACAACCGCTTTGCCTCCAAACTATGATTTGCTTGGTTGTGGCTTACCTCTCCTAGATCATTGAACCAAAGGTTATCAGCCAGTCTAGCTGGATGCTTGGTTGTGGCTTACCTCTCCTAGATCATTGAACCAAAGGTTATCAGCTAGTCTAGCTGGATGCTTGGTTGTGGCTTACCTCTCCTAGATCATTGAACCAAAGGTTATCAGCCAGTCTAGCTGGATGCTTCTCTTTCATTTTAAGGAATGCCAGAGGATCACCTCCACTTTCATCCTCCTCCTCAGAAGATGAAGATGAACTTTCATCTGACATATCAGCATCACTATCTAAGGGAATGAATGAACAAATAAGTAACTCTTCTTTCCTCTTGATTTTTGACATGGAGCACAAACCGTTACCAACATTAACACAAAACTGAAAGTTACTTTTAAAGTTCATCGATAATTTTGGTTGTAAGTTCCAAGCCAGTCCCCAGAAATCATAGTTCAATCTCTTCACCCTTGGTACCTTTATGGACATGCCAGTGGACATCTGGCTGAGGCACTTCAAGCTTGGGTTGTACAGCTCTTCCTTTTGGTCCTCTGTTGACAATCTCTTCTTGAAATCTGCCCAACAAGTCTTTGAGTTTATCAGTCGCAGAAACTGAAGATTGATTCTGCAACATGGAAATCAATATGAAGAAACTTATGAAGTTAAATTAAATTTGCCATTAAAAGCAAAAATGTCAAAGGTGGTCCATTAAATTTTAAGTAGGCAACAAAAGCATTAAAACGTAAAAAGTAAATGGGCCGACTTGGGAGAGTTTTGTACCTTTTGCATTTTAGGATCTGCAGAGTAGAAGTTTCCTCTAGGTGAACATTGTATCCAAGGTGGATCATCTTCAGTTGCAGCATCATCCATCTTGTCACCTTGATCAGCACCAGCAGTTAAAGTGAGTGGTTTGTAGGATTCCTCGAGGGCGGCTGTCTTAGCTTCAAGTTCATCCCATCGTTTAGTTTGGTTTAAGGGGGATCTGTAGGCAACAATTACATCCCACAAAATGACTATTTAGTCTAAGAATTTATCACTTTTTCCTTACTGTTAAAACAATATTGCACATCTATCAACAGATGCCAAACTGATTAAGTTCATACCGTCTCCTGTGTCTTCTTCTGTCTGTGTATCTACTTGTGTCATCTTGCTCACTTCGTTTGCTTGGTGACTGAGATGTTCTCTGTCTCCTTAGAGAATGATCATGCCTTGAGCAGTCTGCCTTCAATTCTCCTGGAGCTGGTGACCTAGATCTTTTTCAAAGGATGAAAACTTCATCAACTTCCTATGCATCTACTCTGTAATTCCACTGGTTACAGATGGGAAAGTCATATCTACTGCCAATTAAAGTATGACTTCAGGCTTTGCATAATAAAAAAGGGTAGGTCTGAAAACTTAATTGGTTCTTCAGAGAATGTTCTTCAGAAAAAGGAGGAAATTTCTGTATTTGGTTTTTAAAATATCGCTCATCTTTAATATACATAAAAATGACATCTTGGTTATACTAATACATTGTACAATTTGTTTTGCATCCTGAAGGGAGGTAAGTAGAATGTTTTGAAATGCTACCTTGTTCTCCTAGATCTCCATTTTTCTGATAGTCTATGAGGTGACCTTCTATCATAGGGTGATCTACTACGTCTTGGGGACCTATTATGTCTTGAGGAAGAACCCCTAGCTGGTGACCTTCTCAAACTAGGTGATTTTTTTCTCACTGGAGATCTCAATTGTCTTGGTGATCCACTACGTCTCCTTGGAGATCTGTCTCTAGATGGGGATAATCTTCTTGACATTTGACGAGGACTTCTTGATGTTGCTGAACTTTGAGCATGGCTAGGCCCTACATTACTCCTACAGAGTGCGAAACAAATTATAGGAATGGAGAACAAATATGTCATTCAGGCTTCTACATTTTGCTCAGTGGGAAAGATAGTTTCATATGCCATCTGCTCTGTGCAGGAACAAAAGAGGGTGTGCTTTGAAATGAAATTCACAGTCGCATAGGCTCACAAGTTTATGCAGGTGTGATGCGGAGCACATTGTGTACAAGCAATGAATTTAGTGTGGCATATACGGTCTTCGAGTGTGTGCCAAATGTGTGCAAGAACCCGGTTGGAAAACTTACTACCATATCTTTCTGTCACCAGTGAGGGTACACTTCAGCTCAGGGTGGATACCCAAAGACACAACTTTGGGTTGATTTAACTATCTGACCAAGTAAATGCAAGAACAAATGAGTACAATGCAACATCACATCCAGTCATTGTGAATAGAATGCTCCATGGAAAATTAACTCCCATGGATTGAAGTGTGGGTATCACAAACCTTTTTGCCTTAATGCTTGATCTATCATCCCGAGTTCGACTCCTTGATTGGTCAAGATCTCGAAATCTCCCTGGTTGGTCATATCTTTGCTTATCTCTGTCATCCTTGCGATGGTCTCTTCTGACTGTTTCATTAAGATTCAAAGAGTTATCACTTTGTGGCAAACCAGTGGGTTTACTTGACTCCTGAGGTTTGTCGTAAGCCTGATCACGCACATGACCTGGGCCTGGATGTTGGGGCAACTCTGCTGGCTCTGGATACGGTGTGTAAGGTGGTGGGGCATCTAGAGGGATGGGACCTGGAGGAGGTATCAGCGGTGGAAAAGTTGGAGGAAATGGAGAAAAGCCACAATATCCAAGAGGAGGGAAGCAAGGAGGAGGAAACTGAGGATGAGATGGAGGACAGAGATTATGCTGTCCTTGAGCATCACCAGGTAAATTGTTCAATGGTCTAGTCTCCTGGTTGAACTGATCTGTTGCAGGACCATACCACATCTCCCCTTGATCTGGGCCAGGAAGCCGTTGTCGGGAAGGGTGTGAGGGTCTTGGGCCTCCTCTCATTGGTGGTGGACATGTTGGAGGTTGCCTTCTACCAAAAGTAAACTCTTGGGGATTATGGCCAGACATCGTCTTTGCCCAAGCAATGCACTCAACTTTGGAAACCTACATGAAATGAAAAGACACATTTCTCTGTTTATTACTTGTCATTTATTTTAGTCATAGTTTTATAAATACACGGTTGCAGTTCAAATCCATGGACCTTCAACACTGGCTTGCACAAACCTGGAATGTACAAGATCCCCTGCCAATTTGGCAAATTGTACATAGGTGAGACCGGCACAAAGCCCATGGCAGGAAAGGGTATACAGCAAGTCTGCCATCATCAAGCACTCCCACATTGAAGACCACAAGATCAACCGGAGCAAACCCAACCTCATCACCAGCATCAAGCACTGGCACCCGTTCGACATCAGAGAAGCCATCGAAATCATCAAGAACAATACAGCAGCACAAGACATCAGTTTCCACATCAGCAACATCTGGCATCCCATCCACACATCCCAGTCCAATGGGTCCCCTATACCCTGGGTTACCTTCCTCCACACTCCCCTCCCTCAGACTGACATGCCTCACTGGTTTGCCAGCACCCCAGTGACCTCAGTTGGATCCGGAGTTAGCATCCTCTTCACACCTCACTGCTCTCTACACACCATACAAGCTGCATCATCACTGTACCCTCCGCAGTGCATGTGCCGAGTGCTGCGGGTGCAGCCTACCTTGTTTTCCATTTTTCATTTTTTTTTTTTGCTTTTAAAGCTGAACATCTGAACTGACTAGTTCAGTTTAAACATGCCATGTTTGATGATTTTTGGTGCGGTTCAGCTGCCGCACTAGTATAGTGTTAAACATGACTGCATTCAAAACTAAATAATCAATATTAAGCACAGTGCGATCACCATAAAATTTGGCACAAATGTTTAGCATATCCATCTTTGGTCAGTTACATTTAAAATGGGATAGCCTGATAACTGTTGAGATTTTTATTTGAGATTCAAATTTGCTAGTAGCATGTAAAATACGGTCATAATGTTGCATTACAATCGAAAACTTCTCTCGAAACAGAAAACGAAAAATGAACACAATACATATTAAACACAGACAAAAATTACACTCTGAAACAGCAAGCACCCTGACAGAAAATGCATTTTTATGTTATCCCATGTTCCATGCATACTGTGAACAGTGCAAGAATTTAACAAGCAAGCAATGCTCCCAGTGCATGGCTTATGACGTTATAGTTTTTCAAGTTGTTATCTATAAATTTGTTCGGCATGTTCAGTGCAATCTTGACTCTTGAGCAAACTTATTGTACTTCCTCCTCAATGGAGTAGACCTATCCCATGAATGCATTTCTTTCAAAGCGAAATCATCTCAGGATGGAGTGGATGAGAAGGATCTACCAATACAATAAATTCGCGCAACATTTTTGAAGATTGCGCTGACATGGCTGAACAGGTTCACTGCCAAAACCCAACATATTTCTTTACCATTTCACTGACACGACTGACAAAATCAGACCACACAACTAACCGTTTTCAAAATCAATTAATGGCAGATAAATATTCTTTTTTTTACCTTGAAACATCTGTGCCAACAAAGGGAACTCTTGTGCAAGTTGCCAAAAAATGCTTGCTTCTCTCCCAATTAAAAAATAAATTAGTCAGGATCTGATGACTTAACTCAGACATACCACCAAATCCATGTCGAAGTCTAGGGACCAGCCTATGATAACATGTTTTCTGTTTGCCTGTTGGTGGCGCTATAATACTTTAGCAGTGTGTTCTTCCGCGATCGCCTACGAAGTACGTCTTCCCGTTCTACTCAGTTGCGATATTTATTTGTTCACAATCTCTTGAGTCAATCAGAATGCCCAAAGTTATATCTCGAAGTATTGTGGTGTCTGACAACAGAGAAAAGGAGGAATATGAGAAGGACAGACCTCTTCAAACCTACTTCTGTTTATGCGGCCAAATGGTTCTGATCATAGGTTGGTAGGCTCGCGATCGATCAGCGCAATCTTGACTCTTTTGTGGAAATTTATTGCAGGCTACTCCCTCCTGAGTTGAATTCCTATGCATAGATTGTATTCTAATGCAAATCATTTAAAGATGGGGTACAATAAATTTGCACAGGATTCAAGTTTGCGCTGAACAGTGAGTAACTAACAGTGATGTAGTCAAGTACTTTTTAGAACCAAGTTCTCTACCAAATATTTAACTAGTTAGGAGGGAACAAAGCTGAAGTACATCGGCATTTGATGTTACATGTACATGCATAAAGGTAAGATTACAAAGCAACATCATGACTTCAGACCATCACTGTTTGATTAAAATTTACTTTTTAGGACAAAAGTACTCAGAAAGTATTCGGCCGAGTACTTTCCAAGTACTTTTCTCCTTAAAACTTAAATTTTACACAACTGGGAGTGTCTGAAGTCTAACATTTATTTTGTAATCTTACCTTTGCACATTTACCATCAAATGCCTGTGCACTCTGGCTGTGCACTCTTACCCAGTTCAGTAATTTGCGGAGAATGTTGGTACTCGGAAAGTACTCGACTACAACACTGGTAACTAACGTTACAAGTCAACAAAGCCTCTCTTTAATACTGAAGGCCCTAGACCCTATATAACATTTGGATGGGGTTTGTCCTCACACCACACTCCTACTTGTGATGATGAACTCCAATAATTCTAGTCTTCTAGGGGTAACCAACAGTCTTATAGAGGGCCTGCGCAGAGCACCCTCACAGAAGACAGATCTTTGTTCATGTGTGATATGCTTGAGTAGACAGTACAGTACTTCATTGTCATTTAAATCTAACCAACAAAACATTCTCCTGTGCTGGTGCTCCATGCTGACCCTCCATTGATGAGCAGTCCGTACTTGTTTTATGTTCAAATTAGCAAAATAACTCAAAATTTTATTCTCTTATTGCGACTTGTATTTATAGATTGCTCCATAGAAAAGCTCCCTCTCAGGAAGACTGATAACGCAAGAGTAATTGACAGTGCTAAACATGTCCATAAGTTAACCTGTGACCCTGATGAAACAATTCATCTCAGAAGGTAAGAGTTCAAACCATAGCGAGCAAAAGCACCACACTGTAACTTAACGAGAAAACGCCTTTATCTTTTTTATTAATTTTCAGGTACCAAACCTTATGATTATCAGTAGATAGATTTGCATTGTATTCTATTCTTTCAAGTATTCTTTGTTACATTTTTATTTTTATTCATTTCATTGTTTCTTTGCAGACCTGGTGGCATTGAAAAGCAGTTAAGGAAAAAGTGTAAAAAGTGAGTAATGAAATATTCCTTCTTAATAGTAGTACAGCGTGGAAAAAATTTGGGAAAACCTAATTGTCTTCTTACATACAATTACTACTCTCCAAGTATTGATATGTTTAAATCTTTCATTTGGTTTGTTTTCAGATGTGGCTTGCTTCTGTTTTACCAACACAAAGAGAAAGATGCAACTGTAACATTCATTGTAGAAGGAGCTGTCTTTGAACCTGATAAAGGACCCATCAAAGAACCACTGGTGATACAGAAAGCTGTACCCAAAAAGGTAAACTAGACTCTCCCCACTTAGATTGGCTGTGATAGGGTTCTGTTTGTGTACTCTTGAATGAAAGCTTACTTTACATTTAGTGAGAAAGTGTAGTGTTTAACACGGTCATTTTGAGTTAATAAATAGCTCAAGACTTGACAAATTGGTCAACTCTTATTTATCATTGTTGCATGAAGAATTTGCCTACCACCTCTGCCTTTTTTCCCTGCCAGTTGATACTTGCCCTGTTCTTGCAACTCACAGGTGATGTTAACTAAGAAGACCAAAGAAATGGGCAAGTACGCCTCAGTAACTGTCTCCACCATTGATGAAGAAGAGGAAGAGATTGAAGCAGTGAGTGGGGGAAAAATGAGAAAAATTTAACTCCAGTTTAAGTCTTTCCAATCTTAATCTGAGTCTTAAAACAGTACTTAGAAAAAATATTTGTAATCCAGAATTTTGATTTTTGGACCCTGAGTTTATTTGCTTTCACTTTCAATTCTTTCATGATTATGAAATATTTACATGTATTTGCTCTCCAAAGACACTGTATACTTGATTTGACTTGAATGTTTCATATGTTGGATTTCATCTTCTCTATGTAGCGTGAGATTGCTGACTCCTATGCAAGTAACGCTCGAGTCATTGAGAAGCAACTGGAGAGAAAAGGCATGGCAAAGAGAAAAACAGATGAGGTATGTTAAAAAAGCAACCTTGTTATCCAATCACTAGCTAGACAATTTAATTTGAAGGTTAGATGTAGATTGTAACAAACGATACAAAAAGTCAGGTAGGTTTTTCCAGTTACTTAGAAGACCAGGAAAATTGCTTTTTCTCTGTACATTTAAAAAGCGCGTTTTTCTTTTTATTATTTTCCATTATTTCCATAGGCATTAAGAGAGGAATTTGCCAAGAAAGCAAGAACGAAGGGAACTTTGATCGACAAGGACAAGTGATCACCACCACCACCACGCTGTATAAACCCCAACTTAGACAATTTTGGAAAGTTGTATTAAAGAGGACAGTTCAGCATGTTCAGCAGAAGAAACCATCGCTATACTTTTTGGGGGGGCCAAAAATATGAAGTTGTAAATGATAAATCCTGGCTTATGAGCATGCATGTAATTATTGCAATCATACCATTCCACAAAAAAAACTTAGTGTACATTGTAACAACAGAGGAACGGAATTTAAAAACTGGTTTTATTTCCTGGAATCAATTGAGACAGACCATTAGTCTGGACACCATCTTCCTGTAAACATTTTCATCAAGCTGGATGCATATGATCAAACTTTCCGTGACCTGGTTTGTGATTTAAAAACTGGTTTTATTTCCTGGAATCAATTGAGACAGACCATTAGTCTGGACACTATCTTCCTGTAAACATTTTCTTCAAGCTGGATGCATATGATTAAACTTTCTGTGACCTGGTTTGTGAGACGTAGCCATGGTGATATGCATGGGAATGCTGCTACCCTGGTAACCATGAACTCCAGTTTAATGATGCTTAACACTCATCGACCTGCTGTGACAAATAAGGCTCAGCAAAAAAGACATGGTTTGCCCAGGAATGTTGCATCAATGGAGGATGCTCTGTACATCCTAGGTCATGCACTCTGGCAATTGGAGTCAGTGACTGTCATTTTGTACATAGTGGCAACTGTGAATATTTTAAAGTGTGGTTTTTAACTTAAGTATCTGCATTTAGGGTTTAATGCTCTTCCCAAAAACCACTGCCCAATGGGCTTTGTGCATAAATTACCACTTAGAGGGTCAGAGGGCAGTGAGACCGACACCTGAAATACCATTGGTGCAATGTGCCCAGCCAAAACTCTACAAATTAGCCTAATCATTGTGTGTTCTACCACGTCAGTGATTAAGGATACACATGTGAGGTGTCATCCACAAAGGACATCATTGATCTGTCTTGTTCACATGAGGCCCATCATAAAGAGATGCCAAATTGTTAATGTGATTCATTCAGAGTATCCAAGAGCATTTCTCAACCACAATGAAGTCTTCACCAACACCCTCCGAAATTCTAAGGCATGATGCCATAAAGCAGAGTATAAACTTAACGGCACATTTGTTTTTCAAAGACAGACACTTTGTATAGAAATAAAGGAAGAATGGCAAAATTCTTTGTATGTATGCACGAAGCTTTCCTTTTTTCCATCAATTTTTATTATAATTCAATAAATGCTTCTCTTGTTACAGACTGTACACTGCCAATTGGGCTAGCGCAATTACATCTCTAAAACTGTTAGGTTTAGGTTGGTATATATAATACATGTATTTACAGACACATACAGATTTCAATACCAACTATAGACAGTGACAAAATTGCAGTCTAAACAGAAATTTGGCTTACAAAAATTACAGACAAGAGTGAAAGTTGACACTTGTCCACATTCCATTATTATCTCAGTAAAACAGTGCTTTGTATTAAAATCACAAGTCTTCATACTTCTAGCCATATAAGCCTGCACATTTTAATAAGAAGAAAGTTCGGAAAGAATAAAATAGAAAACAAAATGTTAAAACTGACACATGAGAATAAAACAAGAACCACTTTTGTCTGAGTTGATTTGAAAACACTTAAAATTCCATGTGATATTCTACCCAAAACAAATCTGGACAAGCTATCTGAGGTGAAAAATGTTGCCTTTAAATTTAATAAATTTAAACTCTCATAAAATACATGCATAGCCCTCACAGTTCTTTCAAAACATTCATTTCCTTTTTTCTTTTTAAGTGTTCATGCAAATAAAGTGCAATTTCCAAAATCAAGCTTTAATTACAATCAAACTTACAAACCAGTTGTTTCAGCCATTCTTCCCTGAAACACTGAACGATTTTCCTGATGCTATTTACCATTCACCTCATTTGCATAACAATAAAATGCTGATCAGTTGATATGAACATTGGTAACTAAGTCATACATGTACCTGACAAGTTTGGCTTTGAGCTGTTCTTAGTTTTACAAGTTATTTACAGTTTCTTAGTTCTGGTGCTTGTGGCACATTTAGGCAAAAAATACATACATGTATTTGGGGAGGTTGTGGCAGTTAATTCAATTTTTGACACACTTCTGCATTGAACTCCCTTTTAATTTTAATGTAATGTTTCCAAAAAGGCAGCTCTTTTGAACCAGATATTTGACAAGAACTGTAACTCAACTATAGTCTATCTTGTATAATCTTGCATTTTTATCTAAAAGCCTCTGAAATATCTACATGCATAGTCAACACTGGCAGAGGTGCTTTCAAATTCACTTGCATTTTTTACAGAAGTTTGCATAATTAAATCATGGATAAGCAAATACTGTATGACTGATTTACATACAAATTGAGGATTATTATGAGAAAGTACAATTTAAATATATCCATTCAGAACAGCATTACAGTGGCAGCTCAATAATGATTGTTACTACTAGTACATTGCAATCTGGCTTTCCATTAACGACGGGTCAAACACTTCGCACCTGTCAACACAAAGTCACATTTTTAATCCCCATCCTGGATTAGATTGTCAATGTTCTAAAAACTTTTCGACAACCTTACTCCCATAATTCAACAGCTGCAAATACGAGGTTTGATAAACGTCATAAATTTCTACATCAGCATGTTGTGAAACTTGCCAACTGCAACACAGTGAAGAAACAGAATGAAGCACAATCTTTCTGATTCATTTCTCAGATGTAAAAGAATCTCCTTATTCAGTTGGAGTTTATTGGATTTTGTAGGATTTACAAAATAGACCAGCATAGTTACATAATATTACAACTTACTGGACCAATTTCAACAGTACAATAAGTGCACATCGATACACGCTTTGCCAATACAGCATACTTACGTCACTACTGAACGCACCCCTCGTCAGGCATGTAACGTTTCCTCAGATCAGCTGATTTCCTCGTTTTTACTTCATACTCATGCCATGGATAATTAAAAAACACTGTACAAAGTCTTGTAAAGATTGGAGTTTCCTCATCCCCCCCAAGTCTAAGATGCATGCCTTCCTAGTTAATGTTTCAGTAATTCAACAAAATGGGAGTAAAGTAGTACAAGGAATTTGTATAATAGTTAAATATTACTCCACAATACATGTACAAGCAGCGGGAAAAATCATTCACAAATATAGAGATATTTTTATCTGTTCTGCCAATTTAACATTTAAAATTTCTTACATTCAACAAGTCCAGTTATAACACAATACAGCTTAGCTAAATATTTACCACTTCTCCCTATACCTAATACTGGCCTTCTTATGTGAAGAGGAAAAAAGTATGAACAACCACTGACACATGCAGGTCAATGTATACTTGTACTTGATCCTGTCTTAGAAACTAGAAACAAGACCAGCTTTGTTTCCTTTGAAATAATCAAAAATGACGAAGTCAAAAAATCCCAGGATTTGAGGAATTTGACTGTTTCACTCTCCTGTCAGAATGACTGCTCATTTACCTAGACTCTCTCTTGACAGATTTGGTGTCCTTTAGTTGTCAGTGCATCACTAAGACCAAACATGATTTGTCATTAGAATTTAACAGGTGCTTTGGGGGATTTGCCATGATCCTAGATCCTTACAGTTTATGCCACTATACACAGCAGAAACATATCAATACATGTATTACAAACAAAGTGCTATACATGTCCTTGAAAGAACGAGGCTTCACAAAGTCTGAATCATATTTGGCAGCAAAAAGGGGAAAAGTGATTGATCCTGAAAGCTTGAAACAATTTCATTGGTCAATAAAAAGGTCTTTCAAATCCTTAGCAGTAAAGACATAAAAAATACCCTGTTATTTCTTTAAATACAGACATGTTGTAGATACCACTGCTGTTTTTACCCCAGAGAACTGTCAGATAAGATCAAGACAAAATCATTCAGTTTGATACTCTGCAGAGGAGCCCCGGGTGGATAAATAGGAGACTATCAATTGCACTAAGCAAGTTTGAGCTGACGCCACACTCTTCGAAGGTGTAGTAGTACCACTTGGTATGCTGAATCAGATAGGCGCCAAGGATGTAAGTCATCAACGTCAAAACTGCCTTCCCTACCTCATTGACCTTTGATCCTTGCCCTTCATCCTTCAGGAAGCTGGCTTGGGTCGTCCACTACCTTGAGGTTTGATGGTCTTAGACAGTTGCCACATCGATTCCTCATCCAAGAAATCAATGAAATCATTGAAAAAGGCCAGTATCTTGGGAGAACTCCTCAGGTTGTCATAGTGACTGCAAATGGCAAAAATCAGGAAAGCAATTAATTGTTTACTAACTTCCAAATTTGTAATAAGATAAACTAGTCATGGATTTTATTCGTATGATGTGATTTAAGCAGAACCTATCATCCATACTTAATTCAGTAAGTATTTGTAATGGTACAGCACTGTAAGCAAGTGATTAAATATCAATGTAATCTGTGAGAACAGATTCTTTTGGAATCACGTCCAATCAACTCACAAGAAGAGCAACAATACTGAAGACACTTACTGTTGCTTGAATCTGCGCATACTGTCCAAGATGTTGTAGAACTGCCAACATTTTGTAAAGTTGATGTGATGACTATCAGGGAGATGGTCTGGGTTACCAATGTGGACAAAGGTGATGTCTTGAAGGATCAGACCACTGAAGAAAGGAGAGACAGAAACCAGAGCAAAGTTAGATACCAGGACTCTCAAAACATTGAATATTAGTGAGGAACTTTCAATCTGTTGATGTGTGGCTTGTACAAGATTACTTCTGAACTACAGACAACTTGATGTTGAATGTCTGCACAGTTTTGGTCGACTGAGGGTAAAACGTACTCAGCTTTTGCTGGTGTTCATGCATACAATTATTTGGCTTTGGTGATACTGCCAAATACTGCCCTCAACTGTTCATGCACACTGCCAATAAACAGATTTACAGTTACACACTACTTAACAAAATGACAATGGTACAATGGCAAGACATAAACACAGACAGTTTGACCATCTAACAGACACTACTCACAGGTATGGAATACAGGGAGGCTCTGCCTCAGCCAATGCTGCTCGGTATGTTCTGAAGGATGACGAACTATCAATCAATTGGCAGTATTCTTTCAAACCCTTCACATCAAAAAGAAACAGACACAAAAGAAAAACTCAGCAGGTTCTACAAGAATGACTTGAAAGATTGGATGTCACAGGTAGGTTAGTTAGACCAGTATGTTGTAACATAAATGATAAAAGTACAGTTTTCTAGAATCATTCCTCGTCAGCGCACACCCTTTGCTTAGACAATAGTTTGCTCATTTTCATCAGCAATTGACGATTTTCCAGATGTGATCATATTCAATTTACTGATTTCAAGGATTTACCTCCACCGTCTGCTTTTGCCACTCCAGCCTCCTGATAGGAGCAGAGTCCAACGCTGACAGAATGGCTAGGTAGGAATTGAAGTTGTTCAGCTTCCTCAGATGCTATCAAGTAGAGAAATACAAATGTGTTTCATAAACATCATGGAATCTTTGCCAATCTTTACTTTACCCCTAATCTTTCTTTACAATCACATCATGAAAGAGTCCTGGTGGATTTCTCAGGGAGAGGAGAGTAGGTTCTATTGGAGAATCTATTTTCTGCAGACATTTGGATCAATACTTCAATCTTTGAGCAGAAGTTTTCACTTCAAGTACAAAATGGCATACAGTAATTCTAACCAAATATGGACGTGTGGTGTTGTACTTCCACATTTTTTGCTTCAGGTAAATATAACAGGAGTATAGTAAGTATAGTCAGTATATAAAAAGCATGACTATTTATGGCTGGTTATCCTAGAGCAGAAAATGCTACAAAAATGTTCACAACAAAACTACAAGAGTGGGTTTATGAAACAGTTTAAATCATCCACATGGCACGACTTCAAACAAACCAAAACATGAAAAATAACATGCAAGGGTTCTAAACTTGTGTGATTTTTCCGGTGACATGAAACAAAGGCAGTCATCAAACTTACTACATGTAGCTCATCAACACAACAAATCAACAGTGTAAAATGAAACATAAAAGTCTACCACCGACCGGAAATATGGGCGGCAGGATGTGGATTACGCAATTCTTTTTTTTTTTTAAGAAGACAGGAAATGTAATATGAAAATAGACAATTAATACCGGATGTCTGAGGACTCGTACGTCATTGAGGACATCTTTGTGTCTGTTGATACAGTTTGAATGAGGGAAAGATGATATGGTCCAAATGAAGAAACATGCTTCTTATTCCTCCACATTTTATGATGTGCAACGTTAACATTAATGGGGAACTTTTCATTACACGAATAAAAAAGCAATACATGAGGTGTAAAAACACATGTTTAGAATATTTGTCAACTTCTTACCTTCATGACCTTGATAAACTTTATGACAAGTTTCTCCCTGTCCTGGGGTTTACTTTCTTGAAGGATCAACGATCGTGCCCTATTTAACAAACAAATGTTTAAAGTTTCTGCTTAAACCCATTTACTATAAAACTCTCTACAAAAATCTATGGAAGAAGGCATTTACAGCTGATAATATTTCACCTGCTTCACAATAAAAGTACACATAGTTAATTTGCTTTTATATGTAATTTAATCTTTGAAATTTCCCAGTATCATTTCCTCCTGTATATCAAATTTCATAAAAACTTTTGCCTGAGGTATCAAATATAGTCTATTGCAGAATATTGAAGCAAGCTTTGGGAAACACAAGTCAAGGTCAATGAGTCCCAAAGTAAGTGTACACAGTATAACCTACCAGTAGGACACCTTGTTGAAGTGTTCTGTGAAGATTGTCAGGTTAGGGCTCAATGTTTCAGATTGTTCCTTGGCCCACAGTAAAACCTCAGGGATCTCAATCTTCTGAAACAACTCCGAGTCAAGAATAGTCATCTGCTCTGCTAATTCTAGACTGCTGAAATCTAGCAGTGTCGCTTTCCTGCATGAAGACAAAATCAGGTAACTTATATGAGATGGAATAATCATGTCACAGTCGATAACCCTGCAAATGTTAAAGGAATGCTGCAGTGGACCTAGTTAGGGCATCTACACCAGGAAGCAGAAGAGGTCAAGATCAAGGCTGACTTGAGAAAATTTGTCAATGTTTCCCCTCACACATTCTCTGAATGAACAAGACATGAAGTGCTAACAGCTTAGCAAGAATGTACTTACATGACAGAGACTCCAAGTCCAGACAGTGGGAGTTTGTTGCTGAGCTGAAGTGCAAGTTTGTTGTCATCAATCTTGGTCAACACTTTATCCCTTAAAATCTTAGCCAGCATCAGCTCTCCATCACACAGGAGTTGAAAGACAAGTTCCATTAGCATCTTCAAGATGTCATCTTCTACTTGGCCTCTGAAAAAAGAAGAGTTCTCATCAATCTATCAATTGGATGCAATTATGTGGATGACAAAGAGGGAGATGGATTATCTCAGCTCACTGAACATAAGAGAGATGGTACCAAGGTCAAAGGTCAATCCAAACCCACATCACTCCATTACTGAATAAAGAATGAGTAACAATAGTCTGGTGTTGTAATCTTTGTTTTTCACTAAATGATGAGACTTGTTTTTGTTTTTACTCTGAAAAATTCGATGGCTAATCTCAACCAAAAATGCTGATCCGGGAACAAATTTATCAAGGACAGCTGTAGGTCTTAAAAACATCATTTACTATTTTAAGCAACAACATGTGCACATTAACACATCACACAGTCAGCAAAAATGATAAAATATAAATAATGTACTCACATTAGATCTCCTGCTACCCGTAGTAGCAGGAAGAATGCGTTGCGATTGGCGCGTTTGGACTTCATATCTGTTTTATGACGATACTTCTTATATCTGCTCAGTAGCTTATCTAGTAGATCATTGGATTTGATGAACATCCTGTACGTCGTTAGGAATGCTTCATAGTAGAAGAGGTCTGCAGACAACACAACAATAATAATTCTTAAATGAAAATCCTGTAATCTCATGGCAAGGTACAGGTCTTAAGACCTGTAAAATGTTACTGAAAAGAAATTATAATGACCAAAAAGGGGGTGAAATTTCAATAGAAAAACTTCCAAAGAATTCAATCATACCTTGACATCTAAAACCCTAAATCATACTTGAAAAGAACACAAATCTGAAGGTTCTAAGGACCAAAGCTGTTATGTTATTTGCTTACCTTTTCTGTCTGCATCAGCTGCATACACGATCAAAGAATCTACTGGTCCCCCCTTGATTTGAGTCTTTCCATCCTAAACATACAAAAACACAAAACAAGGTAGTCTAGAAGTGTGGTAACACTCAAAGGCTGGTCAGGAAAAAAACATAGTTATTTCTATGGCTTTCATTTGCAGTGATCCTGGTTTGAATCCAATCCACTACAACATGTGTATTAACCATTAGTATCTCCACTGACTTTTCTGTCACAACACACTAATTCCTTCTCATCTGCTAGTAAGATTCTTGGCTGCATTGTAGCACAGTCGTGCAAGTGACTTTTAACACATGTAGTATATGACTCTCTGCCATAAATCTGCATTCAAAAATTACCCCAAGAAAAATAATGGATTTTGGGTAGATTTTTCTCGGTACTATTTATGATCAGGTTCCATCAGAGACTAGTTTGTCAACCAATGGCTGGCTTGCCAAGCAATCTATGCACAAAATGTAATGATCTAATATGGGTACGAGGCACAGCCAGCCAGAGGTTCATAAATGGTAACTGACTGAACTTAAACACTGTATCGGGTGTATTAACTATTGCACTGGATTGTAAAATGTCAAGACGCAATTTACCACAGAATCAACGATGAGCTGATTGGATACATCAAGGAGTCCTAGCGTCCCAAGATCTTCCTGAGTCTCATCTTCTGTCTTGTCTTTATTCTCATCAGAAGCTTTGTGATTGGAGCTGATCAAATGATCAATGCCCACACTGAAACAATCACAACAGCCACTTATGAAACAAATCCAATTAATAAATCTCTAACATTGATAAAGCGAGTCTTGTATTTAGACAGTAAAGGCTCATAATGAACTAAATTATTAGCCATTTGAGACTATCAATACATGTACATGTGATGGTCCTTTCATGACAGCAGTGCACCAACTCACATGCACTGAACACAAACTGGTATGATGTCTGGTGCTTAGAATGAATGACCTGTTGAAATGGTTCATTGTGAAGGCAGAGAATCCCTAGCAGTTTGTGGGGCCATACAAGGAGTAACACTTAAACGCAATTAAATAAACATTTGTGACAAATTACTGACAGGAACAGATGATGATATGATTTCCAGGAATTACACCAAAAGACTTCTTTAACCCTAACACTCCTCAGTCCTCCAACAGGTGAAGGATTGAGGAGTGTTAGGGTTAAGAATGTCTAGGTTACGTGATATCTGGTCTTCCTTAGTAGTGAAAATGAAATGGAGGGATTTCATAAGCATACAATGCTTCATTTTGACATTTTTCAAATGCTTACACGTTTGGTTCATTGCCGCTTTCTATCATACTCTCTGATTTCTTCTTCAGGTTGTACAAGGGCAAAACGGGACGCTCCGGGTTGGTGTAATGCCTTGTTCTCGGTGGCTGACAAAAAAAAACAGAAAAATGTCTCAATTTTAAGAAACTGTCACCAACTGGATTTCAGTTTTTCTGTCTTTCGCCAATGTGAAACACTGCCTCTTCACAATCAAGAAACTAAGTCTAAGTTTGCCTTTTGAGGAGCATTCAAGCCCCATTGGTAAGAACAAAATCACTCACTGGTGACGTAGAAGCTGAACTTCGTCTCTTGATCGGTAATGCTGGAGGGTCCATATCTGAAGTTCCTTCGGCTGAACTCTCTGATCGATCATCAATCTCAGCATAACTGGCTCCTGACACCGGTCGGCCACCATTCATCATGTCATTACTACTGTATGTCTCCAGGAAGAACTGTTCTCTGCTCTGTATGTACTGACAGTTACCACTGGGAAAGAAACTGTCTGGGGCAGGACTATCGTCTGGCTGATGTTCATAGTAAGTCATCTCAAACTGGTCTTCTGAGTAACCATGTACTAGATCCATATATGTATTGACTGAGAGGAAATCAAAGAAAACAGTTATCAACCAAAATATAACAAATAACTTCTTGATGTTGTTACCGGGTGTTTTGAGATAACATACATGTATGGCTTACAGATGAAAAATATATCTTGAAATATGTGTGGGCAGAGTTCCAAAATAATAATGCAAAGTTGATAACAGCCAATGTCTGATGACAGTCCGTCCAATTCAGGGAATTGCAAATTATCTTCTTTTTTACCCTCAGTGTCAATGTCAATTAGTTGAAATAATTACTTTCAGCATTAAAAACTTCCAGAGACGGATGTTCTCAAACTCCTTTTATCTTATCTGATTATTTTTGGTTACTTACTATGCTTGATCTGTTTAGGTGGAAGAGGAGGCGGTTTGTCATCATAGTGATCAGCATCATCATATCCACTAAGATAAGAGTCTCTATGATTACTGCCATCATCTTGAGACATTCCAACACTGAACACTGCATCCTGAAGGTTTTGACATCGATCAGACAGTTCTTCGGCTTCCTCGGGATCCACATTATCATAATTTGATAAATGCCTCTCAAGACGAGGTTTCTGTTTAGCTGGCAAGCTTGGTGGCGTGCCCTCTGATCCACTGTTAGAAACTTTCTCAAAGTCTCTATGCTCAGAGGATTCTGTGCTGGATCGTCGGCTTGATTGGATAGAAAGTCTGGACACATCAGCAGGGTTGAGCATATCCGAAGTTTCCCATTCAATTCCATGGATGCTAGGAGAAGAAAACTGACTGCTCAGCATGGAGTCAGGACGGCTGTGGAAACTACCATTACTCATATTTGAATGTTGACTCGTAACAGAGGCAGAACTGCCAGAAATTGAACAGTCTAGCGATAAGTCTTGAGGATATGTTCCATCATCTGATGCATTGTCATATAATGAGTTACGACGCTCAATACGACTACGCCTCTTAGGTGGGAGTGGCGGTGGATCACTATTGGGAGAAAAGGAACAATCATAAACAACCAATCTGCAAGTACATATACCGTATCTGCTACAAGCGGGAACAAAAGAGGGCAGGACAGTCATTTGGTACAAACTCACCACATAGACACGCAGTTTGATGTGGAGCATGCTGAGTAGCCATAATGAATTTTTTTCTAAAATATATGATCTTTGCACGCAAGTATCCAGTTGGAAAACTTTGTACCAGTCTGTCTTTCTTTCACCGCTGAGGGTGCAATTCAACTCAGGATGGACACCCTTGACTAAGGCTCCGCCAAATAAGGAGGAGAAGGGCCTTCATTATTCAAGTCAACATAATCTGATAGATTTAGCTAGCCCATGTTTCAGGTTTTGTTGTATTCGACAAAAACCAAGGTTAAGTGAAATTTTATTTGGATTTGAACCATAAGAGCCAAGAACTCCAAACAATAATACATATTGCGAAAAACAGCTGAGACAATATTTACCAAACCAACATTTAAAATGGTAAAAATATGGAGAAATCAACAGAAATTACAACATTTCTGTCCTACCAAGAAAACATACTGCAGCCAAAATAAATTTAAAAAAACATCACGTGACCTGCTCCGTAAAATGAGTCACAAGTCACTGGAGCCACTTTTTGAGTTGAGTGAGCTCTTTGTTTTGAGGTGTCAAGTCAGGTTGGTATGATAAAAATGGATGTTGTGTAGATGCTAAAATGTTGAGGATTCCTGTTACTTAAACATTGTGCAAGATTCTTTCAAAGGCCTTTCACTCAAAAGTGGCTCTAGCAACATGTGACTCATTTTTGCAGAGTGGGTTAGAAACGTACTCGTATGCATTGCATTTGTCCCAAATCCTCCGATTTCAATATGATTTTACATGCACCCTAGGAGGTTAGCTCCATCCTCCAACCACTTTAACTTGCTTCATAGATACCAATCTTAATTGCAGCAGTTCAAGAATCAAGATGCACGAACTGACAGATCCCTTCAAGCATTTTTTTTTTGTTGAACTCATCAAGTCACTGATATTCTTCCAGGTTCTGACTGCATGCTACCGCTATTCCTACAATACAGCTCCATTTCCTTTGTCACGTAGGCCAATGCAGACTGATACTGATAGTTAAAACAGATGAATGTTATATGCTTACAACACATATCAAACCTTATCTCATGCATGTGTTGAGATTCAACCCCTCCCCCCGAATAATTATGGAACTTCTTAAAGTCATCCACTGTACAATGCTCAGTGTCACCATGTGTTTGAAATACAAGGTTTTTGCTGCAGTTATTACTCTGTAATGCATCATTTATTCCTCTTACATTTCCCATATTTTGCATTTTCTGTTCTGGTTTTGGTAAGGGAGATCTAGTTTCTAACTTTGACTTTTTTTTATAAAACTCATTGGCCTTTCAAAACACAAGGGAAGATGACAAAAGTAGGATAAAAAATGACAGTATTTTCTTCACTAAAGACAGTTGACACGACTGGCATTAAATCAATCCATCGGTTGGCTTCCTGATTCTATGAGCTCATATGTACGTACAGGTTGATTTCTGTTCATTACACCATCAAGGGTCAAATTCTTTCTTCCTTCCTCTATCGCAAGGTCACAACCTCTGCTGCTATCTGGCTTGTCACATAGATTGCTCAGAAACATGCACTGGTTCTATTTGTCATTACCGGTTTAACAATAGATATTTTAAGGCAACCAGTTCAAATAATACATTACAGCACATAGGCGAGCACAAAAATATAAGCGTTTCCTTTTATACCACCAGAAAAGTGGACTGCTTTTCCAAATTTGGTGTGAGATTTTTCTCTCACTTTACATGAAACAAATACCTACCCCTCAACTTGTGTAACCAATATCCTCTGACTTGGCAAAGGTGGTTTAGGTGGAGCAATGTCACCAGTCTCTAAACTGCTATCAGTAGCCCCAGGAAACCACTGGCCGATTGGAGATTGATGTAACATCTCCTGTTCCCTGGGACTTAGAGGTCTCTGTTCATACGCATCGCTGAAATCACACAGCAAACAAAAGAAGAAATTAGATACCAAATTTCTGTTTGGAAAAGACCTTCTGGCTAATTTTCCTAGATGTAAGTTAATTGGCAGATCATCTGCTCAAACTCATCAAATATTTTGGAAACTTTTGTTATTCTAAAGTTTCAATTGCTCATCTAGTACCAAGAATGAGTCCATAACTTACTCCTTGTTTTCAATGGTTGGCTTGGGGACCTGTTGCTGGTCTTCCATACCAGCCGCCAGTTTGTTCTGTCTGTCTTTAAGCTTCTCAAGATAAAGCCTGACTAGTTCCTCAATGCCTGAGCGCACTGCCTCAGTGACTTCACTTCCTTCATCTTTATTCATTGATGATTCTCCATACAGGACGATCTTGTCTGCCCAGTAGATGAGATTAGCTAAGCTTTGATAGACTTGGTTGTGGCATGACATAAGCATTGAACTTGAAATGAAAGGGAGAAAAGTAACACACTTTTCAACTAAATTTGAAGGTTAAACTCAAACATCTGTAAAACTGCCAGGCAAACAACATGTTAAACACTACCAATTTCCATCTTAAAACTGTTACAAAGGAATTGTGAATTTCCTTCAGAGAAAGAAACACATGTGTAAGTACTGGCATTCAAATCAAAAGAGACGATATTTGTCTCAATGGTACTGCAAACAGTTGCAGGGAGAAAACTGTCACAATTCACACCATTACAAGGTTCTTGGGCAGATATTTTGGATCCTGCAATTCTAACTTGTGTATGACACAAATTACCTTTTGTTTTGAAATCCAAAAGCTCTTCCAACTGTACATGTAAGTGTTGACAGGATGGTATCTCTTACTATCCCCGATGCCCCTCTCCCCCATGCCCCACCCAACTGACAGTGATACATCTATGAATCACCTGCTACCTTTTTACAAACCCACGCAGGAAACCACACAGTTTTAGAAAAGTGCCATGACCGTCTACAATTTCATATAAACTTTCCTTTCAGTCTCTTTTTTGATAGGGAGAAACCCTGTTATTAATACAATGTCCTCTGTCACAGAGTATTAAAAAGTTGACGGTGCAATTTCCTTTGTGGAACATGTTGTGTAGTTAGTGAAATATTAATTACAAACTTTTTCAGGAAACTACCTTGAATGAGTAAAAAAAAAAAGCTCAACGTCATCCCAGTGTATAGAAGGTAAATCCTTATGTGCCTTGATGTACACATACCGTAAAAATGTCATGAATAATCCAACATTATCTACAGGTACATTCTGTGTCAACTCATTCACAAGTTACATCTTCTCTCTAAAGAAACGAAATTAGTAAATGTTGCTTAAATAACCTTTAAGCATTTTGAGACTGAAAAACACTCACACAATGTGAATGCAATGCTTCCAAACAATCAACTGAACTTTGATCAATAGAATATCAATGATTTTCTTTTAGGTAACCTTAATTACTAACGCTGCATTTTCAACGTAACCTCAGCACTCAATGCAACACTGACAGAATACTTTTAGTAGTAACCATGGTAACATTCTCTAAGTATAAGCAATCAGGGTAACATTTCTGGAGAAAATAACCATGATAACACTCAACCCAGGTAAGTGCTCCTACATAAAAAGTTAGTTACCAGATCAATGTTTCTTGATGGAACCTTAACTACCATGACAATGTTACTTGAAACTTTTTAGTTTTAAGTTCAGTATCTATGGCAACTTCAGTTACCATGATAATGTGGAAATGTCATCTTACCTTTCTTCATTATTTAGACACTGATTAAGACACTGGTTGAGTTCCATGACTTCTTGTAGGACTTTGGTTGTACTGCCTGGGAGCATAATCAATGTATCCTTCTGAATTACCTCTGGAATAAGCACAAAATAACACGGAAATAGTCTTCATGTGAAAATCATTTACAAATACATGAAAGAGCTTACAACTCTAAAGTTCTGCACTCCTTGGTAGTGCAACTACGGCATTCTCAAACAACTGTTACATCGAACTTGTGTCAGTGGAAGGAACGACCAATCTCAAAAACAGCCAGATATCGGCAACGTTGGTTTACAGTAATAAAAAAAAAGAATTTAAAACTTAAGGAAATGCTGGAAGAGGTCAAGAGAGTTAAACCCACAGGGAGAAACTGTACATTTCTAAAGTCTCAGAATTTGTTCAAGAGCATCATGACCTGATTACATGTTTGACCTTCCTGAAAACCCCCCACAACTCTCAAAACTATGCAACATTTCCAGGAGATTTCTGCACTGCAAGAGAGCCCAGAACGGAACAAAACTGAAACAGTATTCTTTCAGTTTGATTCTAAATCATCTCTGCAAAAGCAAAGTCATTTGTCTGGGTATTTCTAGAAAAAAACAGGCAATTCTACTACCTTGCTTATTGTACAATTAAAATAATAAATATAAAATTATCACGCAACAAATGATCTCTGTACTTACCCAGAAACCATTTGAGAGCCACCATAACTGATTTTTCTGAACCCTGCAGTTTGTCCATGTCCTGTTAATAATATTGAAGAAAGAATATACAAAAAGACAGTTGGAAAAAAGCAGTCTGCTTTATGAGTTGCACAAGAGACAGTAGTACTACTGAGTCCAGTAACAAGCACAGTGCACTTTTGAAACTGAGCATGTTGACATCAAGTTGGTTATGTTCTATGAGACAACAGAGGATTTGCACGGCTGTCATCTTGCAGGCCAATGTTTTTACTCCACAGGGTACCCAGTATGTACCAAGGTTTCCCTGTGGAACATAAGAACTGCCCAGCAAGATACATGTAGCTACTACACAAAACCTCTATAATAATTTTACGTGATTAGAGATTTGGATAAATGGTCCATTTTGATGCACACATGTACATGTACACAACTGATTATCGATATATACATGTAGTGCACAGCATCCAAAACAAATACAGTCATGTTTACATTCTGCTGTGATTACAGAGTTGGTGAAATACCTTTTCATCATTTCCTGAAATGCTCCACAAGGAAGCAGATTCTTTAAAATAATACACAGACGCAAATCCTATAAAAAGCAATTAGTAGAATCTGCACGTAGCAAAATGAAATTTAAAACCAAAAGTGTCAATGTGGAATTCTGGCACTATTTGCTTTACAAATGAACTAGCATTGATTTCAACAAGATCCAGTAGGGCCATGGCTTATCATTATACATGTGACATGAATTCAAAATCTGATATTGTTTTGGAAATATCTGAAGTTTGAATAAAAGCCATGGATGTTACAATTACTGGTAACCAAAACATCTAATAAATGGCCTGACAATGAACTACATACATGTACATGTCAATGTACATATACGTTACAACGAGTACTGCAAGGTAATGAAAATTCAGAAAGACAAGTTCGAGATAAATGATTAGTGGTAAGTAGAGTCCTGCTGAACAGCAAGATGATTAGCAAGTCAAGACACTACAGACAGCCATACCAATCCTTGTAAAATTACTGATAAAGGCACGAACTGACCTTTTCTACACCTACTTTACGTCGCAATGGTTCAATTACAGCTTGGTCCTTGACACCACGGCTTAGCTTACGTCGTGTCATGTCTACAAAGCTCTTCTTCCTTGTCACACCCTCAGAATCGTCTTTTGATGGTGTCTTCTTCTTCTCCTTGTTCCGTTTGGGGAGAGGAAGTGTGTGGAACTTCTTATCTGAAAGCAACAAAGCAACATGAGGGCTCCAGAAGACAAAATTACATGCACATGTACATCATTAGAGATATCAGCGATGAAGCCTGTCAATCAAAAAAACATCACCTACAGAAATTTAAACCACAATGTGTAAGCACACAACAGAACATTCTAATAACTGAAAACAGAACACAAGAAGAAATCAATGAATCAATTTTGAGGTCAGTAATAAAACCACACTGAATCTTACCTTTCAACAAAAGAACCTGCCTATATCTTTGAGAAGATTTGCACAGCAACTACACAAGAGAAACCTCTGTTCAGTACCAAATAGGAAGTTTAAAGCTGCATGTGCTTCAGCACAAAATGTCAACAGCAAAGCCATACAAGTACATGAGCTGAACATGGGCAAGCAACTTTTCACTAAACTACATTGTACATGTACCTGGCAAACTCACATTGGCTCAGCCTCTAAATCTACAATGTATGTGTACCTAACTAACGTTCTCAATACGTGACTGAGCTAATGGCAGAACCAAGGCTGGAGTGACACCACTTTTCCTGACTCAACTTCCTCCAAGATTGCTGGGCTTGCTTTGCATAATCTACCAGTCACTTTGTCTGCCAGGAAATGACAGCTCTGCTTAAAAATGACAAGTTTTGACGAGTTGCAGAAATTAGTGGGCTGTGCCTACACCACTCATTAAACCACACCCCAAGGTACAGGATTTTTACAAACAGGCCAACCCTAAAAATGACACTTACACATGTACTTTAGAAATCAGAGAACAATTTACCAATGACAAAAATTATAGAAGTGGCAAGGCAGTCTACATGTACTTAGTGTCCAATTCTACCAAATTTAGAAGTCTCTACTGCTGTTGATATTTAGCAGTAGATTTGGGGTAGTGTGCAAAACATACACGTACATGTACAAGTACTGGTACTTAACTACTGTACAAAACAGCCACATCACATCGTCCTATCTACCATGTTCTGGTGCATGAAGCCTACAATCCCTGGATGGAACATACCATACACTCACATAAAATATCAAGCATGCTGTGCATAAGTTGCTTTCAGTCACTAGTGAGTTTGTGTCCTAGCTTTCCCTTTTATTTCACTTTTATAGCACCTTGCTCAAATAAACAGGTCCAGCTACAGGGTGTAGTTGAAAATTTCAAATTCCCTGTTTAACCACAATCTCCTTCCTTCGACCCTAATTAGCTAGCCGGTACCATGGAAACAAAACTTGGGACTGATATAACCATTAGACTACCAGGATACACAGGTACCGGTAGTTGAGACAGAATTTCTAGAAAAAAAAAAGTTATACATGTACCGGTAAATATGTACAAGCAGTATAAAAAACATGCTACCGGCAGCATAAACTTCCGGTAAGCCTCCTCACAAAGAGTTTAATAACAAAGCAATTAAAAAAAGATTACAGCCCCTGGACCAAAAAATATTTTCAGGTTTGTTGGTCAACACATATTACTGTAGATTGCAGTAGGTCAAATCTTAGACAGACTTTCTTATTGCATACATTTTTGCTATCTATCACATGAAGGTATGTTACCCTTGACAAGACCAAATGTAAAAAAAAAACAAGGCAACAGGAACCAGCAGAGGAAAACAAACCCCCAAAAAACAAAACAACTACAGACAGGCTAATTGTAGAACAAGACAACATCAATTGAATATGGAATTCTTCAGGAGTGACAATGCCAGACATTTCAGAGTAGAAATTGAAACATTTCCCCAAATTCTGAGAACGTTAACAATCTTGGTCCACGTACATGTACAGGTACAATGTAAACTACAACATACATGTAGATCTATTACAATTTCCTGTTTTTTTTACCCTCGGGAAACTACCACTGCATTACTTCAGTGAATTAAATCATATCATTTCCTTAGATACTGGTGCTTACTGGTACACAGTACACCTCGTACTTTGCGGTATAAAATGTACAGGGACACCAAAAAGTGTACACGTACATGACAGGAACGTACCCAAAACTCTTGCCTTCCTACCACAGTATACTTCATGTACATGTATAGGCAAGGACCTTACCAAATCTTGTGTTTGGCATCATTTTGTTTCTATCTTTCTGAGGTATGTTTTCCCGTAACAACAATTTGTATGAGGTTTTTTTGGGGGGGCTGTGGTGGTATGCATGTTCTTTACCGAGACACATGTTAATCTTGAACGTGTTACATGAGAGAGGAATCGAACCCCAGGCCTAGACCACTGTACTGCTTACAATGAACAACGTAAATGTCTACAAGTACTGTACACTTCAAATTCATAATACACCTTTCTTTTCTCTCTGTCCTTTTCAGTGAGGGGTGCAAATTTGAAGCAGAACCTAACAAATTTGAAAGATTGGACAGTCTTCGGGTAAACTCACATTCAACTGGGAAAGTTTACTCTTACTTTACGCAGAACAGTACAAGAATATCTTATTTTGTACATGTGTGTTTCCATTTATTGAAGTGTTAGACAATCTCATTTACAGTACATCTAATGTACATGTAAGAATATTCCAAACAGTCCCCGTATGCTCCTCGTTCTAAGATGATCCCACAAAGGTGTCAAAGTACCGTAAGTCTCTCAATAGAATTCAAGCAGAAATCTGTCCATCATCCCTAAGCCAACAGATGAAGACTACATCATCTTTTCTTGCTAAGACACAAGGCGAAAAGATCTCAATTTCATCGTGTGTTCATGGTTGCCTTCTCTCCAGGGTTACCCTGTTGTGTACATAGTGCCGATTTTAATATGTCATGCATGATAGCATTGGTTAATCCTCTAGGCATCCAGGCATAATGTCTATGAAGCATAGCATGAGCCTACCATCTGCCATGGGTTGTACTAGCAAGTTACTCATAATCAGAACCAAACCCCCCAAGCTGGGATAAATGTGAAGCCCATAAATAAACTGAACAAAGAAAACTTCTGCAAAACCCAAACAGAATTAAAATAATTCTATAAACCGTAAAATGCCTGTTGATTGCTACCATCTCTCCACTCACTAATAAGAAATGTTTCTGATGGTGGCTCAATGTTATTCCAAGGTCCAGCTACTGGTAGCTACACTTTGCGTGACTACTGTACATGCATATGTACAGTTAATGCAAAGCCCAAACATAGGTATAAGTACAGACAAGCAGGTGTCATTTCTGGTTACAAGATTATCTACCAGGTAATTAATGAGTAATCCTCAGCTACATGTACATGGAGTATAGAAAGTGATGACAAACATGGACCTTCAGATTGCACAACAGCAGGGGGTTTAGGGATGGTAATGACCTAGCATTAAGTTAAGGTCATGGTCATGTGTCACTGACAGTGTCACGTTATACATGTACATGTACAGAAATGACAGCTGTTGATGGCATCGAGACAGAAAAATCCCGTAGGGTATGCATAATTTGTGACAGTTTGACATCATTTGACCATTCTGTGGCCCCATCATGATATATTTAAGACATCTGTCAAGGCGCACATGACATGCCAGCAGCAAGAGCTTTAATCACATGATGACAGCACCAAGTGAGGCTTCCTAACGGGTTTGTCACAAGAGGGCCTTTTTTCATACAGACAACACAGTATGTCACATTGTTCAAAGCAAAGTAAATACTTATTAAGTCTTTACTTTGATTAAACATCCGTACAAGTTTTCCTCAGGTTTCCCAAAAATATTTGGGCCAAAAATCAGAACTAAAGAATATCACACAGATTACATTTTTGTATTTCCTGGCACATGGCATTTATTATTTTAAAACACCTGTCATTTTTTCCTCTTGTACTTCCCTTGACCCCATACACTACCGGCAGTGTCTCACCATCACTGGGGTGTGACAGAAAAATACAAGATCAAGAAAGGTAAGATTAGCTGTAATTACTAACTCATTATTCATTTCCTAGGAGTTTTCATCACTACGGCAACCTATCCTATAAGATAAGATAAGCTTCAATTAATTTAAAAATGACACTATGGTGGTGCATGTGTATAGAGCACACCTGCTCTGTCACCCATTCACAATAAACTAATATATAAATTATTATGAAGCCATAATCTGCAAACTTCTACCAATCATATTACATGATGCAGCCACTATCATAGCGTCGTGATTACAAGCTGCTCTATCTGGAAACAGCTTTGATTTATTGGTGAGAGTGTTCAATCACTACCTCTTTCACTGGTCATTAGGTTGCCATTGCATACTTGGAATAACTCAGTCAACAGAGGGCAGTGTTCAATGAACAATCACAGATGTGCAATATTGACTAGTTTTAATACTCAGTCTCCATCTCAGGCATCGGAGGATTTTAAACCCTGACTTTGAAATTGCTAAATGATTCAGATAATCTTGCCAGACCGTACATGCATACATATACATGTACATGTAGCAGGGCCAGACTGATTTGACTTCAGAGGCAAGCCTGAGGCTGAGATGAAGCAGAGTTTTAGAAAACCGTCTGTAAATGCACAGAAATGAATACCTGTGCAGCACGTTAATTTACAAGCGCACTCTATTACAATACGGCCGTTTCACAAAAGTGTGCCACCAAGAGTTTGCAGCCTGTTGGCCAATCATAATGCACGAAATTTGTCAACCCAATGCACGTTTGAAAAGGGTTGACAAATTTCACGCATTCTGATTGGCCAAAGTGTTGCAAACTCTTGGTGGCCCACTTTTATAAATCACTCATATTTACACTTGTCTAAAGTAAATTTAAGTAAAATGGACAAGTTTTTCTTGGCCAAAAACAAAAAAAATCATCAGTTTGATGTATATTTTGACATTATAAAGACAGCGAAAAAATCCACTGTGAACTTGTCCTGCAGACAAGTTACATGTAGTTAAAGCTGTATTAAATATTCAGACATCTGTTTTCGATCTGGACAAGTTGGTAACAGGCTGAAATGTCACAGAACCACAAGTAACCTTGGAAAGTCCTCTCACTCTTCTCCGAATCTTCTGTGATTATTAAACCATCCCTTACAGCCCACAGCCATCTTGAAATACAGCATACAGAGTTATCGGTATCAAACTGCTACAAGATAAAGGATGACTCCACACTTAAGATAAGGACTTGTGTATTGCATGCATATACCGATACATGTACCTGTACATGAAGCCACACAAAATAGTTAATAGTACTTGTACATCATAGATGTTGAATATTTTTTCTCATTTTTCAGCCAGAAGAGGTTAATGAATTTCTCTAAAGAAGTCACTGATAGATTAAGTACTGCACATGCTTATCCTCATGTACCTGTAATTCACTGATTGAGTGATTACAGAATTTTTAAATGTAGACAGCAGATGGTTGTAGATAGCAACACACGCGACTAAATCCCATTTTTTCAACCAAACCAGATTAATAAAAACTAAAGATGCAGTAAAACATGACCTTTTACCTTCAAGAAATCTTGTTAATAACAACACATACATGTATGTAGTTCTTATGATTTTCTATGTTGTGTTGGTTACCTGTACATATGCGTGTAAGCCTACATGTATATAACTTGTGCCTACATGTACATGTGAATAATAACCGTGTAGATTTACATGTACATGTACATGTGAATAATAACCGTGTAGATTTACTTGTACATGTACATGTGAATAATAACCGTGTAGATTTACATGTACACGTACATGTGAATAATAACCGTGTAGATTTACATGTACATGTACATGTGAATAATAACCGTGTAGATTTACTTGTACATGTACATGTGAATAATAACCGTGTAGATTTACTTGTACATGTACATGTGAATAATAACCGTGTAGATTTACTTGTACATGTACATGTGAATAATAACCGTGTAGATTTACTTGTACATGTAGATGCCTGTCACTTCTTGTCCTTCCATTTATCTAAATGTCACAGGTATCTTGACAGCAATAAGAACACTCTCTTGTTTCATCAACTACATCTAGCAATCCTAAGCAGTATCAAACCCAAGCACCTCAAGCAGACAACTATTTTATGTTTCATACCGGTATTTATAGTCAACCAATTGTGTATAAAGCTCTCTGCATTGAATCACTTGCAATCAAGGAAAACTTGTGACATGGATTTCTTACCATGAGAGGTTGTAAGAATTACCTGTAAATTGAACAATCTTTACCTACAGTGTATGTCATTTCCACTTTTTTGTTTATTTGTTAAAGGTAAAATATGACCTACAATTATTCATACTAGTTCTGTATCCAAACAAAAGTTTCTCAATATTCATTTTGTTAAAATTGAGACTCAGTAAAGATTATTTCAATATTACAGGTACTGTGTACATTGGAACACTTATACCCTCAACAGTTTAAGAGAGATAAAAGTCCTTGCCAATTACTCGTACAGGCACAGGCTGGCATACATGTACGTTTGGTGAGAGCGCAGTCCTTTCGCTGTTCCATGCTTCAATCACTACAAAAAATGACTCTCTTCAATAAGAAAACGAGCAGGGACAGGATTTCCTAGAGTACATGAACTTCAGTCATTCTGTGAAGTGGGCCGACATATATTTCTATTGCAATGAAAAACATAAAACATTAACAGCAATAGGCACTGCATAGTGACAAGATGTCTCCTGGGCACTGAAGTCTGCCGCCCCTATTCCCTTAACAAGTTCTCTTAAGAACGTTGACATTTTGCAGTGTTCTGCCTGAGGGGCTGTGCGTCTTACTGAAATGAAGACACTGAGAAACAGAGACAACAGTAGGAGGCCTTGGAGATTGCAAGGTGTGTGGGAGTATAACCATGTTATTGCTAGAAGGATGGATGGGAGCAATGAAGAAAAGATGTGCCTCAGGGTTTGATGCTACTCTAGCTCATAAGTAGGGGATGTACCAGTAGTTGGGATGCTTAGTCCACTACAACACAAGCTGGAATGTCATCTGCTGGAATGCATACTCCATGAACCTCTGGGAAGAATGGCTCCTTTTACATTTCAAGCTTTCAAAAAGCAATCAAGACAGATATCAAAAAACCTTTACAAATCTGACCAAGTTAGAGTTTATACCCTCTTCATTGTGTAAGTTTTTACTATTAAAATGCCGACTTGTAAAGGAAATGTAAGCTGTGTACAGAGGACTAAACTTACTTCACAAGCAGTGCTCAGCTTTACCAACCATCCTGAACACTATTGAAATACAAAAACCCACTCAACCCTTTTGAGTGTTAAATATACATGTATATGTGTAAATAAAATCAATCTGTGATTACTACAGAATGAAAGTATTTAATTTACAATCCACCCAAACTCAACTCTTACAAGGGACAAAAATGCCAATTTTGTCATTTCTACTTCCAATCCTTTTGACTAGACACAGTACCAGTAAATCTGCATCTAGGTGAAATCTTGTAACAGAATAATAACAGATATTTCTAATCCAAATCCACACATTCCTGAAATCCATATCAATGCCTCCAGTCATCACAACTTCCTCATAAATATTTCTCAGTTTTCTTTGGAGTTTTTATCCAAAATAACCCAAAATAAAAACTACATGTATTCCCAGGAATATAATGAGCATTCTCAATATACTGAGGTTGACTTGCTACATCGTCAGCTCAGAACAATTCGTCAATGCACTGCACATTGAATTCATTACGCAGGAAATTGTTCCTAACGACAGTAGGGAATTCAGTCACTTCTTGAAGAGAACAGAGTGAGCAGGAAAAAAATGACTGAAACAGAAAATAAATTAAAGAGAATGTGACAACCATGTCTAAAATGGGTAACTGGGAAAAAATTATAAATTAAATTTACCACGAATAGTTGAACAGAAATGAAACAGAATACGGGTAGAAACCTGCAAATGTAGAAAACAAAATTTGATGAAAGAATTCTACCCACTGTAGGTACATGTACATGTACATGTATGCTCTGCTCCTTTAAGACAGGTGTCTGGTCTAGTCTTCATCCATATTCCGCTGAGTTCCTAGGGGTCTTTCCTCACATTATAGAGGCACTAAGGCAAGCAGCGACAGTGCAGGTGTGAAAGCTAAGAAGGTAATCAAATATCTAGAAGGCCTGAAATGTCACGTTGGGCCGGTCATCTCCAGGAGCTACTCCGAGCTTGACAAGAAAGATAACTAGCTCAATCTTGGAAGTTGCGTGCCCTGCCCTGCTTGACAAGAACAAAATAATCCTGTTGACAGTGAAGAGATTTTAACTGACAAAGTACAGCTCAAGATGGAGTGTATGTATTCCCTAAACTCCAACATTCTTCAGCAAAAAACCACGACCAAATTTCAATCTCTGAAGATGAGATACACGTATCGGATAAAACCTGGTTTGATACAGGACTGTTATGCATGTTGCAGAGAGCATGATGTATGACTGTCTCATAAACAATGTCCACATTCTGAGGAATCATTCTCGAAATGAGCAGACTATTACAAGCGTGTTTCCGTTAACATTTTACACAACATACCAGCAGCATGACTGAGCTGACTCCAATTCTTACTGTCTATATTCCATGGAAGAGTGTTTATTTAAAACCCTGACATCTCTTTAATGTAAACTGTCTGAACCATCACTCCATAGAATGACATCTTCAAACGACAACTGAAATACCCAGCAGACTAACTGAAATCTAATTTAGTGCACCCATAACTAATGAAAGAGATGACAGCCGATTTGTGTGTTGTTTTGTCAGATGGAATTCCCAGTGCCCCAACAGTCTCTCAGTGAGGCATGAGCTTGATAAATTTGCCATCACTGAAGTAAAACGTTTGCTGGACTGCAACCCAGTATAGTGCTTTTCTTACCAGTATTACACCAGTTGAGTTGGTATCAAAAGATGGGTTAACTATAATAACAGAAATCATGAAAGATACAGACTGGCATTGTTAGAGTAAATTCTCATCACTATGGTGAAGTGACACCTTAAACAGCTTAATATCATCTCTCATCTATCTTCAACCAACTGTCAAAGTGTATTTACAACTAGTATCCCCAGCTCTAACAATGCCCCGAACAAATCCCACCAATAACTACCGGTATGGTATACAATACGAGTTGGCGTTTCAATTTGTGTAATCAAACACAAGCCTTAGACAAGCTCAAACCATTTGCAGAAAGCCAGTCTCAATGAACCAATCCAAAATGTCAGCAGTTACTTAGTAACAGTGTAGGTTGGCATGCTACACTCCAAGACCACTTTTCCCTGTGAAGCTATCAATCTTAATTAAACACAGAGCTCAGGACACTGACAACGAATGACCAACAGAATAACATGGCTTGAAGTAGGGTATGCCATTTAGAAATGTGCATTCATGCATACATTATCTCACTAATTATCACTACAAATCATCTCCTTTCATCCAAACATCAGGTAGGAATAACAACCCTCGCAAATATTCCATCGATACTTATGCCACCTCTTCAGCTCTTCCCATCAAACCAAGGTAAACAATAAAAATTGCATAATTATCACTGGCCCATGAAAGGCAATTAAACTACATGTATTTTAAGAAATACTGTTAAGATGCTGTTGAAACAGCAAAGAAAAACATGGAGATTGAGTTTGCAGTAGTGCTGTATTTCTGTCTGAAACAAACTGGGCATTACCATTGACGTTTACATGTAATATTTTACAATTAATCCCTCTATCCGCCTTGAGCAAAAGCTATAAACACTAGTAGTTTCAACTTCTTATATTTTATGGTACATGTACCGGTATGTTAATTCAACAAGATAACTGATCACAAGAAATAAGACAATTTCTAAATTTTGCCAGTATAAACCTATCCCCTTATCAATCATCCTTTGTTCCTGGAATTGACATGTGTAAACAAAGTAAAATTTCTCATAGGACAAAAGACTCTGCTTATCCACCATTAATTCAACAAAATTGTTTACTCTTCATAAACTGATCTCTCTAGCGGTTCAGAAAAAAGTAAACAGACATGAATACTACCACTATGTGGCCGAGATTATCAACAGGAAGCCAGAACACATGTCAAACATATTGGTTGAAAAGTTTAGAGTTAAGATGTACATGTACCCTGTTGACAGATTATGTGTCATGCCACATTGCGCAAGAGTTATTTGAACACTTAGAATGTACATGTACAAGTACATGTACCTGTAAGTACATGTACAAATAGGTTTAACACCAGCATTCACTGAAAAGGGAATATGTATCTGCACTTTTATTGCTTAATTAATAAAATGTACTCTTGCTGTGCCAGCAGTGGTAACTAAAAAAAGACCTGCGGTACGTGTACCACATTGGGATGGAGTTACATGTACCTGTACTAAAGACAGATGGACAAATGTCTCTACGGTAAGCCTGAATGGCTCCTGGAAAGAACATTATCCACATGCCATTTTAAAATTCTGGTCAAATAGCTACTTTCCAAGAATGCAAGTTTGTACCAACTACATAGCCACAGGCAAATAGTACCCCAATATGTCTGCTGGCCTATTCTATTGTCCCAGTTATATGCAAATTGGTCCAGATCTACATTCACCTGTAGTGTAGCTGCTCAGCTCTCTGCTGTCTGGTTACTAATTAATCCCATTATTGCAGCCACAAACCAAACACTCAGTTATAAATTATATCTACATGTATGGTGTATCTCAGGTACAGGTATACATGTATGTACATCATGGAACAAACATGCAATGTGTAATGATTACTTAAAAGACTCCAAAGCAGAGCAGTAATGCTGAATACTAACCATGTGATTTTTTAAAAATTACATTACAGGCTAATGCACAGAATGAATGGGTGTCAAATACAACACCAACCACACAATGTACCAGTACTACCTGTGTATATGATTTCTTGTTTATTTTACCCGGTAGGTAATTTCCTTGACAGAGCAATTAAACATTTACTCTGATAGTCTGGATACAGTTGGGGGGGGTTTAGGATGACGGCCTATGTTCAAAAACATGCACAGGTACACATGCATGTCTACTTTGATATAAAATAAACACTGATTCATGTTCCTCATTCTTCACAAAGTTAACACAGAATGTCACGTACCATACTAGCCTCCCTACACAATTACATAGTTGTGGTACGTTTTGTGGTTTGACCAAAATTCAGAGAGAAACCCCTTGCACAACCTACTCTATCAGAACTGCCTGGCAACAACAAAAACAGTAGGTGGTCAATCTCGAATACTGTAATATCTAGTCTGTACCAGCCAAAACTACATCCAGACAAAAACTGAGAAGTCTATTAGAGCAAATCAATCATTTCCAGTCATGCTGGTGGGTGAATTCTCCACATATGGTATGTTATTTTGATCTATCCATGTTTACCCTTTATATGTACAATATAAAATGGCTGTGTAGACAAACCAATACGGTTGAAACTAACCAATTTCAATCTTTACAGGTGTGCCTTCATGAGATTCTATAATACCTGGTATCCCTCCCCCCCAAAAAAGTACAGCACATACAGGTCTAGTTTCAAAGATATTTTGGATCCCACCCACACACATAGTACACAAACCACATTTTAAATAGAAGTAACAACTGCATTGACTTTGATTTCTCTCCAAAAACACTGAGATGGCTTTGATGGGGCGGGGTACTGGTAGGTATGAATTATGATACATTAAAATTACTATTTCTCTATCACTGCAGTCTGATACAGTTTGATGAAATAAATTTCTCGGGCTACTTACCTGAAATTTTCCTTCAACACAGACTCTAACTCCAGGTCCAACTTTTAAATTTCACTGCAATCCTTTGCTTCTCTCAATCCATCTAATATTCTTTACTCAGAATTCACTTAATCCCAACACAATTGACTGAACAGCTGGGCAAAGTGGGTTTACAATCCAGCAGTTGTATAAATTGCAGCAAGAAATTATTATCTCAAATAAACTAGCAGGATGAAACAACTTTCATGTCACCTCGACAGATGAGCATAGCGAGAATGACAAATCGCCATGGATATAGTACCAACCATTTCAACGGTGAACGGTGAATAGAACGGAGCAATCAATACACCAAATGAGGTATACATGTACAACAAACGTCCAAAATGGGCAACAAAAGCTAAAAAGTGCAAGGACAAACTGACTCAATGATAAACAAAGTCTTGTTTCTCATTAAAGAATCCTGTTTTACATCAGTCATATTTTACACTTTTTACAGGGATTTAAATCCATTTTCAACCTCAATTTAGTTGCACATTGATGTTTTGAAACAGCATGACTTTTAAAACATCTTAATAAAAGAACATCCTTAAGAATAAATAATAATGCAATTATAGAGAAGTTTACAATAAAGTAATAAATTTAACTCCAAAAATTTAGAAACTATTTGACAACTGCAAAAAATGACTTGATAGAAATCCCAAACCATTGGTACAGTACTTCTTAGTAGTTCTATTCCTACACAGCACCTTCCTGACATTAATTAAGCCAGCTTTCCACTTGAATGAAGATTTCTATGCTCCATATCTTTCCATATTAAAAAATGTTGGAATGGAAGTCAAGTGTGTCAATTTGTTCAAACTTGAGTGTTGGAATATTATGATAGGAGAGTTGTATGTTACATATATGCACGGTACTCTTCAAATGGTACCCGTAGAAGTAATGAATGCAGAATCATGGAGCCTATTACCACTGCACTCAGGTTAGTTTCACTGCCAATGAATTCATTCCAATATATTGACAGGCTGGTCCCGCTTTGATGCATTGCCCATTGAATGTCATTTATCCTCTTGCCTTCTGGACACCTGACAAAGGGGTTGATCCCTTTCAAAAGTCCAGATGTTTCAGGAAAGTACTAAATATGAATACAAGTGTGGAATTTCAGACATTAAAAAACACCAAATTGATACTAATCAGCATTCCAGCAATATTCTAATGAATTTTTGGCACGCACCTTCCCAAACCAAAAAATGATTAGCAACACACATGAACATGTACCTGCACTGTACATCGTGTTCAGTTTCTTATCCAAAACCAATGTGTTTTGATGAGGCAGAACATTCGAAAGTGAAAAACAAGTTTCTGGTACATATACATGTACCATTATTCACCAAGTTATAAACAACTATCTTACTTTTTCATGCAAAGATGCATAGCCAAACAGAACTTAAAGGTACCCTTGGCCTACTCAAGTAATTTTTATGAGAAACATGACTTCAGATCTGCGGGCCACTAAGTCTTGAAAGCAACAGCCCATGTCTAGTCAATGCACATGTAGGGTCATATGGGCTAAAACCATTGTTAAGTGAGCTATAGGAATCCCCCTTTTGTGAGACTAGCATTCCACAATGCCTGAGTCATCCTAAGGGTTGGTTGTGAAATGTGTTGATTTGGGGGAAAAATAGGCTTACAGGAACATGAACATGTCCTAGAAAACAGAGTATGGGTGTAGTCTACCCGTGTGCACTGACTTCAAGAAGCACCGGTATGAGCAGACTTGGTACCTTCAAAACAATTTTAACTTGACATTCTTGCATGCCTCAATACACGAAAAAAATCCAAGTGAGTCAAAAAAGTGCCTTTTTCTCTTTCTCTTGACTTCCAGCAATTCTCAACTTCCCCCCCCCAAAAAAAAACCAAATAACAAAATCCTTGGTTGTGAAGGTAGGGTGACTGATACTTTTCTGACTAAATTACCGTGTATTGGCCACATCCCGTGTAGGTTCATAAAATGAGATGATAAGATCCATAAAATGAGATGATAAGATCCATGTATGCATTGAAAATAACCACACAATGGTATGGATGATACACCCGAGAATACTGCTACACTTGTGGCATAAACTTAAAACAACAAAAATCCAATTGCTGATTTTTTTTTTTTTTTTACATACTGGTATGTCTCTTGGGTCACAAGAAATTCATTGCACAGGTGTTCAGTACCAACCCTGTACACTGTACTAGTCTGTACATCTACATGTACCGTACATAACAAAAGCATACCTGCAGATTTCTCCGATTTTGATGTGCCATCAATAACAAGTAAAATACCAAAAGGTTCCCTAGGTGAGCACTGGTCATCACCACTCAACCACTTTAGCCTACTATCTCATGACAATTCAAATCTTATTACATGTACCTTGATCCCTAAAGTTCCTGGTTGCATACATGTATTTGACCTTAGACGACCCTGTTGCGCTATAAGAATAAGGTCATGGAAACCAAAGTGAAAAGTATGCTGCATTCTATTGACAGTTACAGTGTGCAGTGCACTTGCAACACTGATTTTTAAACAGGTATAATTTTCCCTTAAGAAAATTTCAGAATTCAGCTACGTGTATAACCATCAAATTTTGCAACCAGATTTTGAACCAAAAGCCAACCTTCAAAGTACATTCATACATGCACATTAACGAGTGTCATATAAGACTGACAAATTTCCTTTAATCCACTGCTGACAGTTTTGAGCCAGACAGGCTATACAAAGGCCTTACATCATTTCTACAATACATCTCTGGCATTAATCGAAATCCTTTCCATCGATTTGCAAAGCCTTGAATTTCATGGCTTCAGCGATTCCCTGCTTCTGATGTCTGTCCTGACAGGAACCACTTAGGTTGGGCAGACTTGACCAGTAAAATTACCCTATAGGATTACATCTAGCCACACCATTTAGAAGACTTGCTGTTTATTTATGGAAGCAAATTAAAATGATCCAGTCACTTTAGGTTTGGTGTCTCCTGAGACAGTGTGAGTCATGCTTACATGTAAAGGCAGATTGGGCAACCCAAAGATACTCATATCATCCCAAAATTTGCCCTACTTTTGATTTTTTTTTACTCCCTCCTCTGCATAGGATACATACATGTATTCACCATCAACATTCACGAGTGCAATGTCTGCATAATTCAAATTGTACATCTGTAATGTACATTTAGTCAACAATAATAAAAATCCTGTTTTTTAAACCCAAAATATCATTTTTTTCCTTTAAATCTGATTTTTTTGTTATTAATTGAAATCAGTTTTTTTATCGATCTTTGTGTAGTTGTCCAGATGGTTTTTGGTCCAAAAGTTCAAGACATGAAATACTGAAGGACACACTGCTGACTGCTGAGGTTAAGTTTATCATACATGTATGCTGAACTCTATGATACATAAAATGTTTATTCCAACATGTACCCCTAGGAGAGTTTGTGTGTATTTGTGGGTTTTTTAAATCAAACACAGAAGTTTGCTAAGTCCAGTTACATTGTATGATGAAATAAAACACAAATTCTTGGTATGAATAAACTGCTGAATGCAAATTTCAATGATAAAACAAGATGATTAAACTTCAAGATCGGTGTCTTGCTTCTTCAATTGGGATAAAACTCCTGTACTTGTAACACATGACATGCCTAATGTAACACTTCGAGAGACTTTATCGAATAAGTAGGCCTACACATCTTTGGTGTTCCAATTTTCTTGATACATGTATTTGGAAATGCTGCATTATATGCGTTCCCATGTAAATGGTATGACTAGTGAATTACATACATGCATGCAGTACATCCAGTTGTAGCAAATGGAGAGTGGTGTACAGGTACATGTATGTACATGTTCATCAGGCACACATGTACATGTATGTACATGTTCATCAGGCACACATGTACACGTTCATCAGGCACACATGTACATATATGTACATGTTCATCAGGCACACATGTACATATTCATCAGGCACACATGTACATGTATGTACATGTACATATTCATCAGGCACACATGTACATATTCATCAGGCACACATGTACACGTTCATCAGGCACACATGTACACGTTCATCAGGCACACATGTACATGTTCATCAGGCACACATGTACACGTTCATCAGGCACACATGTACACGTTCATCAGGCACACATGTACATATATGTACATGTTCATCAGGCACACATGTACATGTTCATCAGGCACACATGTACATGTTCATCAGGCACACATGTACATGTTCATCAGGCACACATGTACATGTATAGTAAATGTTGAATAAGTGTATTAAAGAGAAACATTATACACAAAATCACCCACTTCTGGTTGTGTGGGAACTGAGAAATGTTTTAAAGGCATCAGTATTTATTCAGCCATTTCTTCCTTTCAATTACCCAAAAGAATTTAAGATTTCTTTGAAAGTTTTTTAAGTGATTTAAATCAGGATTTAAATCAACCAGCCATGAATTTGTTTTTGCAGCCTAAAAGTAAATTTTATCAAACAAAACGAGCATGCCCAGCCCAGCATCTAGTATTAATCTGCACATATTTGGAAATCACAATGGTAACATTAAAAATTTTGTAACCCCTCATGATTTTTACTGATCCTTGGAAAAGAGCTAAAGCATCATCATCACTGTTTATTAACAACATATCAAAGGCAACAATCCATGCACAAATGACAATGGAAGAAACTGAATATAAGGTTATAAATATGGAATTGACAAATGAAATCCACCTTGCTCACCTCGGGAAGGTGGCATTCAAGGAAATCACCCAAGGTGGCTGGTGGGAAAAGGCAGAAATGTAAAAAATAATTGGAGGAGATGACAGTAGCACAGTATCATTGCACTCACGCCGCATGCATGTTAAAACTTGAAAGATGCAACTGTGAATTCATGCATTCAGCAAGTCACAACGACCCCGTCAGTCCAGTAGCCATTTAATGTGCAAATACATGCTAAGTGCGTACATGTACTGCACATACAGTGTACTGTAGAACCTGTATGCAAGGATGTACATGTACCGTATACCACTACAAATTACAATAATGCCTTCTTATCCCAGTAGACAAGTCAGTACATGAACTAACTAAATACACATGTGCCTCATCTAAAATAGACAAATATTCATCACAGCTACAAACACAATGAGCTGTCACAAACAACTTTGAACAACAACTCTCCCTTTAACTTGACAAAAATATGTCCTGTTGTTCTTCCTTCTGTACAGGATTTAACGGTAAATTTCCCCTTTCCTTTATTATGATAACACAATGTCCCAACTCACTTTCCTCTGGCACACCAGTTAAGAAAACACATTGGCATTAATAATGAGCACTTTTTACTTTCAATAAATGCCTTGGAGCAACTGAACTAAGTGAAGGGATAGTTGTTACGGTTGTGGTTGGGAAACTATTGTTACTTTACTCAGAAACAGAGATACATGTACATGTACATGCATATACCCAGGATTACAAAGTGAATGCACCAGCGATCATCAAGGGCAGAAAAAAATGATGGAACAAAAGAAAACCAGGCTATCAAAATACCACCAGGGTACTTTCAATGGGAAAACCTCACCAGCTTTGAAGGTGTGTGGGAAAAAAGTCAAATACCTATCAGATTAGCTGGAATATAACAATCATTCCTAACTATCAAATCTGTACCAAATATTTACAATCAAACAAAACAGCTGCGACGATGTCTCAATTCCAAATCGGTATTACAATGGGGATGAAGAATTTGAGCCTTTTTCATTTCAAATTTGCTTACAAAAATTAAAAGAGAAGAAAAAGGTCCCCCAACAAATATTCAAAGAAAAGTTCCTGAATGCAAATGGCTACATGTACATGAAAGGTGTAGCCAAGGATTTCATAAAATGAGGAAGTGTACATTATTTGTCAAGTTCTATGGCTAGTTTGCTACTTCTCCTCAAAACTGCTAATTTCTTTTTGCTTTCCAATTATGAAAATTGAATTTACTTCTTGTACACAAATGTTCAGCAATTTCGGAGCCTTAAGAAGAAAAGCACAGCTGAGGTTAATGACATTTGCTGGAGATGCAATCTAACCTACCCAAGGTCATCTCTCCATGTACATAAGCACACTTGGCAAACACCAATACAGTACTGACTATGGACTTTATCCATTTTAGCTGATTCACAGAGCTGTGGCATTGTCTTCAAGATTTGAAAATATGTACAAATTTTCTCCCAAAATAAGTCACTTCCTTTTCCTTTCATGATTTCAACAAAATTACATACATACATGTCTGTACTAGTACATGTGCACGTATGTTCCCAGAGCTGAATCAAACCAAAGAGATCCCTCGCATTAAATCCGTAGGAATTAATATTTAATAAGATCAAGTGTGTTATCTTGCCTTGCATACCATTCATACTTCACCTAGGGAACCCCACTACATATTACAGGTACATGTAAGCCCATTCAGTCACTGCCAACCATATCAATTACTTTATACACTGTACATTCACTACCAAAGATATCTTCTCCAGGTAAATGGACAAGCTGGTGCCAAGCAGAGAGCATATAGTCTTCATTACTACACAGAACTCTGAATACGCAGCTGTGATGAGCTGACATGGAGACACAAGTGGCTGGACTGTTCAGGTTAAGAAATTTTTATTGAGGTGGACTCTCAATAAAATCTAGGCTGATTTACTGAATGCTGAAAGGAGAATGATGGCTTTTACTTCACCATTTGAAAGACATATTCTTCCATGAATTACAAATTCCTCAGAAAAACATAAAATTCAGAGCATTTGCATAGTACATGAGAAAGTAAACGGTACAAGCATTAGAGGGCCAAGTCTTCTATTTTCCTTCAAGAGTAGTCATCAGGCGGTAGAGTAACATCTTTTTTCTGCCTTTGCACTAGAAAATGAAATTTAAAGAAATTGTAACAAACTGCATCTCATTCATACAATGTACATGTATGTTAGCACTAAAGTTAATCAAACACAAGCAGTACGCCTACATGTACATGTATCCTGAATGTCCTTCTTGTTAATGCTCTTACATGTACACAGAAAACATGGAAAACAAAGATAAACATCACTCTATTGTAGTTTTGTCTGACTTTCTGATTAACACCTCATATCACTCTTCAAGACTGTACGGTAGGTACTGGTCAGACAACAGGCCAATACAGCCGTTTCACAATAGTGCGCCACCATGAGTTTGCAATGTGTTGGCCAATCACAGTGCGCAAAATTTGTTATTTTCATGTAGTGTCTGCAAACACACGTCCTCAGGCTAGTATATGTATGTAGCCTAAGCCCTTTGTGAAAACACATACATGTATGAAATACTGATTAACAGATTAATTAATGGAAAAAAGAGTCCATAAGGCCTACTTTCCATAAATGTCTCAGTGATGACAAGTTCATATTTAATTTTAAGTTAAAAAAAAATTATGGAAAGGGTTCCATGTATACATGTACGGACAACACTCGATACCCCAGCACACAAACATATGAGACATATCTGACAATAAAAAATATGTCAAATCTTCGGAATTTTTTTGGCTAAATTTTACGTTATCCCTTTTGGGAAGTCCATATACATGTACGGACGCCAGTAATTATTCCCTAGAGTGACCTAGAGGGAAAAACCAAGTCGTCACATCAAGTCAATTTAGAAAACACTTTCAGACTACTCTCATAGGGTTTGTGCACATGGTGTCAAGTGGCATCCCTATATGGAACTCTTTCCTCATTATCTGACAGCTGTTACTTAAATGTTGTAGACCTACAACATTTTATGGGAAAATTAGTTTTGTCCGTTTATGGAACTCTTTCCAAAATTTTGTTGGTCTGAGTGTCAGTCTGTAGCATAACATACCTCCTGGTCAGATCATAGGATCAGATTCACAAATTAACATTAGTCCATAAATGTAGAAAATTTAAGACAATTTAAGTTATGATAACTAGGCTAATCAACTGAAACTAATGTTATCATGGATGTGCAAGATTGCCAGTTCAAAACTTACCACCCTTTTCTTTGACTCTCATCTTTGCCGGTGAAGACATGTTGATCTCACAATTTGGGAGTCGTCTGCAGACGCTATCTGAAGCACACCCTTTATCCACTTACATGGTGTCTTTTCAATCAAAGCGACCAGTAAATGAAGATAATTTGGTGATGAAATTCTAGCAATGATAACTAATGTTAGATGAGACTAACTGCGACTGTGTGGAACCTGAAGGACAACTTTCGACTACATAAGCCAGATCTTTCGACTACGAACATCTGTAATTAATCTCCCTTTATCATCATACGCAGTTCACAACAGATATCCAAGTACCAAACACTCAACATATACAGTGCATGTTTTCACAACTTTCGAAGAGTTTCTCTGATTTAGTTTCGGTTTTATTCCGTAGACGATGCACAACCATGCGATCCGAAAGGCTTAAGCGAAACATACTTCCTGATTGGGATCTCGATCGAATCCCGTACTGTTGGTACCCGGCGTAGGTAGTACAATTTCAAGACAATTGCCTAAGTTACCGGGGAAAACTGTGCCTGGTGGTTATTTGGCCAAAGGGGGCGCTATGTAAATTTGACGAAGCAATAAATCGGTAGCCAAAACCGTGCTCTAAGGGGGGTGTTGGTTGGGGACGGAGGAGGTGAATTATTTTTGCCCTCGGAAAAAATAACGAAGAGTGCAGTATTATAAATTATCTCAAGCGACTCGTAGCAACCCTTCTTTTTTTCAACGAATGTAATAACAGGTTGATTGAAAAGTTTTGCCACATGTATATTACAATGATTAGAAATTTCATTTAGACGAAATATTGCATACAGAAACTCGGCATTAGCTATAAAAAGCAGTACCTTGACAGACTGAAATTCCACAATTACTCCCTCCGATAGAATTTTGTCTTCAGTCGCAGAGTTTTTTAATTCCCGTTTTAATTCTTTTCCAAATTTTCCATCAACTCATTTTTCTCAGACGTTTAGTAAGATGAACCTGATTCCAATAACACACAATTTTGGTTTTACCCAACCACTGAAATTTTGGACACACATAACATTTTTGTTCAAAGGGGTCCTGTCATTCCTTTGAAGCTCCTCTCTCCAACAGATAGCAGTTTTCATTGACATAACTTTTGAGGAAAATAAATTCTGTACTTCAAGATTATAAATGTATCCTATACAGTGTATCAATTTTATTCTTCACTTGAAATCATATACATGTATTACTGAGCATAACAATTTCCTTGAATTCAAAGGCCAACAATTTTAACCTTGCAAAAACAAGTGTAAAAGAAGCAAACATTTACAAAAATGAATGTTCCTCTCCTTAAACAAGGCTGACAAATTTGTATCTCTCATTATGCCTCTGTGAAGGAATCTCCAATGCACTTAACAGATGCCATGAAAGTGTCTTGATAATAAGCTTATATGAACAACTGATAAACATAATCCATATTGTTAAAAGAAATAGTTCTTGAACTAATAAATGCAGTAAAATATGACCAAACAAAGCAAACAAAAGGTACTGAAACTCTACAAGTCTAAGAACCAAACTGAAATTTGGTTATCAGATAAACACCGATATTTGATATATCTATCACTATCTACAACTGGGTGACCAATCTGGCTCAACACCAAGGTAAACTAAATTAAAAATATTGCAATAATCTTAAAAATTTCATCAGCTTTGGCACTGAAAAAAATCAAATCAAGCACATTTCATCCTTTCATTTCATAATACAATATGAATTTCTTGAAGGAAGTGTTACAATGGAATGTTCCAACTTCTGTCCAATGAGTACTCTAAGACTTAAAACATAAAAGATTTAACCGTAATTACAACTACAAATTGACTTACTATCGACATGTAGCCAATCTGCTCTCAACTCTATGTACTAGAATGCCATAAAAACCTCGCCAATAAATGATACATCATGATTAATATTTCTTATCAAGAAACTAGTAGCCATTTCAATATAAACAGTTGTGCTGACAGCAAAATTCAATTTTCATTTTCCATAATTGTAGAAATACAGGTGAAAGGGAGATAGACTTGCAGCAGACATGAATGCACTGCAGAATATTTCTGGCTTATATAGTTTACATTAGCATGTTTTTTACAGTTATACAAGTGTGCTGAGACCCCAGTGCATTTCTGTAGCATTACCCATCAAACTGAAACATACAAAGAATAATCACCAAGACTCCTTAGAACCATATTTACTCCTGTAGGACTCAAAGGCACAACCTCCAACCTACTGCCACATTTTTATTATCAAGCAGCCTACGTCTGAAGGTTGCAAGTTGCCCTAAGGAACCTTATTTATATGTTTCGATAGGGAGAAACAAAAGCAATTCAATGACTCCAACAATGGGGACAAATGCAATACCTCCTGAAAAATTGCGAGAGAATGCACAAGTATTTGAAAACCTATTCAGTTTTGCCAGCAATTGCATTGGAATTGCATTTACTACAATGACATACAAGCATTTATGAATTTCCTCAGCAGTGATGAGAAAAGGAGCTTACAAAAACCACAAACTTGAAAATAAAATGAAAGTACATGTATATCTTTCGTATCATCTGTACAAACAAAAACTTTGAAGTATTTTCCATGTCTCACAATGAAAATAAAAACAAATAACATACCAACAAAAGTTCTAATAATGAATGCAAATTTGGCAAAATTACAAACTATAAACAATGATTTGGCAGTGCAATTCTGTCTTTTTTGAGACTGAATCTTCAAGTAATATACACACATCCAAGTTTACATCTGTACGTAAAATTCAATGCTGACAGATAAATCTAATAAAAATAAGCATAATTAAAAAATAAATAATTGAATTATTGTGACTGGTTTGTTTGAATGATTTATCACTCACGATGCACCTGTACAACATTGGACGATAATTCGGGGCTCATAATAGAAACAGAAACTATGGCAATACTCGGTTCTGTCCTTGATGCAGTTGCTGTAACGTCTGATTCTGGTGGTGATGTTGTAGTTGTTGCTATGGTTTCCTGTTTGTTCACCATCTTGCCGATGATGCGTAAAGACGCAATACTTGCTCTGTTGTAAGCAGTGCATAGACTAATTCCAAGATATCTGTTTGAAAAAATTAAAATCAATCAGTTTTGTTAAGTCTAAAAGTTTTTTCAATACATAAAAAGAAATGTACTAGAAACGCAAATGCCACTTCTCAGCCAAACTCACTTCATTTTTGGGGAAACTAATTTAAAAGCGATAAAAGCGGCAAAAAGTAAACTTTTCAATTGGGCAAACCTTCTTATGAAGAAATTTGTTCTGAACATTTTATGGTTCGCATGTCATTTACCACAGTAGTTTTCTACATCTTAAATGATACCAGTCATCAACGAATGCCAGAAAAATACCAGTCATCAACGAATGCCAGAAAAATGACCATCATATTCACCTTAAGACCTAGAGTTAGTGAATTAACAGCTTAACCAAGACCATCCAAGGAAGACGAAAAAGTATTGCAATGTCTTGAACTTACTTCAGACACACAATTTCCAGGAGGATACATGCTCCAATGGAAACTACACTGACAACATCTGAAGGATATTTCTCCATGATATAGTAGACGGCTACAGGTCCACCTGCCATGATTCCTACAGCTAGAGCTGTGAAGAGGCCTTGCTTCAGCTGGAAACCTTTCCAGATGCAAGCTGATCCTGTCTTCAATTGGTACTACAGTGAGAATATTCAAAACGAAAAGAAAGTAATGATGAGGGAAATTAGTGGGAATATACAGTGCAAGCTACAACACCTTACGGTACTTAATGCTTAGAACCTCCTGCTTTTACTAGACACTGTGCAATATCCCCGTTGAGTACATGTCTGCGTCACTGGAACTACAGTAGGAATATTCACAAGAAGATACAATGGAAATATTGATAAGAGGGAAAGATTGGGTCAGTTGCAATGACAACATGCAGCTGAAGAACTTCCTTAAACTACAAACCTTCAAGTTTGCATTGCAATCAAAGTAAGATTTATTTGATCTGTAACTGTTCTGATGCCTAATTTGTTGTCTAATGGTACTGGCTTTTTCTTCCTTTTAAAAAATGACGGATAACCTAACCATATTTAGTAAGAACAAAATCCCTATTTTTTAAACCTATTCCTTCATATATCCATTTCATCAAACAGAGGGATGACACTTCAAATTTTTTCCAATGGTTCCTTGCAATGTTAAAGGAACAATTACCGAATACCAACTGCAAGGGGTTTCCCTCCTTACCTCTGCTTGACAAACTTTGCAATGAAGGGCCTCGGGATTATCTGCTGACTAAAGAGAGATAGAGAGATACACGACGTTAGGAGAGTACAACCTATTAGTGGAATGTGAAGAAACAAACACCAAGTAATCAAGTTTTTTTAACTGTCTTAGAGAGAGCAGTCCCATTAACAGCCCTAATCCTATTAAAGCCACACAAGTTGATACTATAGACGTGAAAATTATATGATTCAAACTTTTAACCAAAACAAAAATTGTTTCACCCTCATTTATAGAAATTTTAAACTTACAGTGATCTTTAAAGACAAATTAGAGATTTTCCCCCTTAATTCCTACCTCTATCAACCATCTTTTCAAGCATTCATGATGCACACATGCCACATCTCCTTTACATTCACAGGGTTGGATCATTGGTCCAGCATCGGTCCGCTGCAGATCGTAGCATATCCAGCACTCCAACTCTGTGAAAGACAAACAACATTCCGAATTCCCCCTAACTTTTTTGGTGTCTGTACTGATGGCCACCTTGAAACTAGCAGGGAGTAGAAACCCAAAGGTACACTGCTCAAAAGTACAGCAATAGAAGCTAGATCTAACCTTCCAAATTTTGGAGGATGGGGGATGGAAGAAATAAAGACAGATTTGGATCTTCCCCCCAAACTCTTGGTGGATTTTCATTTATGATTTGCTTGAAATCAATGTTGTCTTTGGTTTACACTAACTAGAGCTTCACAGGATGCTTGTAAGAGTGATGATTACAAAGATGACTCCAACCTGTTACCTTCTTGTTATCCTATTAAAGACTTACCTTTCTCTACTCTGGAGCTATCAGTTGTAGAATCATATGTAGGAGCTCGTTTACGGCAAAGTAACCAATCATCTTCTTTCTTACTGCCCTGGAATAAATGCAAACACAAACTATGACAATATCATTTTCCTCAATCAGTAGATTCGTATTTTTATCTAACATTGCAGAATTTGGTGTGGTATTAAAAGATGATTGATTGGATGGGGGGTTCCTTGCAGTGGTACTTAAAGCAGATTCTTAGAGTTATATGCTACCTGTGACTTTTCTTCATCTCTTGTCTGTCTGAATAGTCTTGGTTGGGTTTCAGCATCCACAGCGACTCTGGACTTCTACTCTTCCATAAGGACACAAGGAAACCACAGAGCCAAACCAACCTCAAGATACGAAACAAGACATTCATGGACATTCCTCTTCAGAACAGGGAGGCTGTAATCAAACAAAGTTACTATTAATCTTAACATCAAAGAAACAACAAACCTTTAGAAGTTAAACTCGAAATTGTAACAATTAATAAAATAAAATTAATGTTGAAAATTTTCAAAGGTATATAACAAATTTTTAAAAATTCTGGTCAATTTAAAATGTGTAATTCAAACTAGTTTTTTGGGGGGTGCCTCAGGTGTTCAGGTACCATCATGGCTAGATTCGGGGTAATTACCTCTCTCGCCACTGTGGCTCAGTCACGCTCAACATCAAGAACAAGACCATCAATATCTGTAGTAATCCTTGGAATAACAGCCCAATGCGAGACTGGTGCATAATGCTAACATCCACTGACTTTATGTTAGCTCCAATGACAGAGAGGTCATGTGATTGGTCAGGTGACTGACCCATGCTATTGACATTTAGTTGACCAATGTCTGCAGCAGGCAGTTGATTTGTAGAATGGTAATTTACTGTAAAGGCTCCTTTAATCTAAAATCAAAAAACAAAATTGAAAAATGAAAGAAGTTAATGTTTTTATCAAATGGAGCATACACATGAAGGATGACGATGCTAGTCATTAAATGTGAATATTAGATGGGTCTTTGAAAATTCAAACACTACTCCAAAAAAATCTGAGAAGATGAAGTCTTGACAGTTTTGCTCACCTTGAAGAAGACCTCAACTCCATAAACAAGGAAGAAAATGACCTCAATTGTCATGAGTCCCGCAAAGCATCCATTGAAAATGTTGCTAAGCAACTGATGATCAAAGGACAAAGTCTCCATGGTGATGAACTGAGCTACTAGTAGGATGTACAGGAGAACATTGAAGAGAATGAAGTAGCAAAAACTGTCTCGTAAGAATCCTGGATTGCTGTGTTGCTTGTCAGACAAATGAAATGCCTAGAAGCAGAGAAACAGACAAATATTACGCTATAACCACTGCTTAATTTCATGTCAGTTTGTGAACCCTTAGCAGTGGTCTAATTGGTAAATGAACTTTATAACAAAGTTTCATGTCAAATAAACTACTTTTAAAAGGTAATACTGTATTCATGATGGTTTTTACATATTTTTTTAAGTGTGAAAATACTTAACAGTAAAAGGATGTCTTCTTGCAAATTTGAATGAAAGAACAAAACCATCTATCATGTAAGTAAACTTCCAACATTTTCTACAGAGTTTTAGATGTCAATATTTTGAGTCATCTTTAAATTAATATCTGTATGTGCAATCAAACAATCAATATGACAAGTCCAACTAACCTTGTCTGCCTTACGGAAATTAACTAAATAATGTTAAAACTACAGATTTGACAGCTGCATCTTCCTTTTCAGTTCAATAAATAGCGCCCTCCAGAGGTTTAGCAGCAGTCAAGACTTACCTCTGCCCAGAAGCAGACAACCAATGAGAAACAAGATAGCAGCAACGGATAGTACATACTCAGCATGTTACTGGCCCATGTCTCTGGTAGATAGCGCTGCAATCAAAACAAGATTGTGCAATTAATTTTTCATGTCATAGGTTGAGACAGCAAAGCCTCACAAAATGCAAAAGTCTCACTCAAAATGTAAAACTATGAACAAGATAAAAGCTTCTTTTGAGAAAAGAAATAATTTCACTAGAGTCAAATCTTCATATTTAAATTGGCCCAAGTTTTCAAGTCACTCTATCAAAGTACATGTAAATTGACACAGAAATATAACCTATGCAATATTCGATTGAAGAAATGTAACTCACGTCAGTTGTCAAGGCTACACGTACATACTGGAATACTACTCATCAACATTTACTACATACACTGTAGTCAGTAAAGCTTGTGATAAGCACTTGGACAGCTTAGTATACGGGTTATTTCATGAGGTTGGGGCACAATTTGTGACAGTGTCAGTTGTTACACGGGTTCCGTAAAAATGAGCAGCTATTTCCCTCCATGTGGATTCCAAACTTACCTTGTTATACATCTTGCAAGGCTGAATACAGAGGTGTGTGTTAGTTTTACAGAGTAAATGACCTACTCTACAGGTCATGACAGGTGGTAAAAGTTGCGGATGTACATGTAACAAGTGACATCGTCACAAATTTGCCCCAACCTTATGGAATGACCCACAAAGAGCTTATGAAAACAATGAGTTTAAGAACAAAAATTGTTTTCAGAACAAAACCTGACACAAAACTGACATCGCCATGGTCTCATTCCTAAATTCAAAGTACAATTTTTTTAACACAAGTGTCAATTTTGGCAGATCATCACACTGCAAGAGGCTGATTTACAATCAATTTTATTTACAAGTTGTAAAATTGATGCAGGTAGCCTTGAATGGATGATATCCACTCAGCTTTAGTTGTAGAATGAGTGGGTTGGGCTTAGCAAACAAACTTGGTTGAATTCACAGATATAATAAAGTGCCAACAGTATTCAAGCAACAGCTCAATTACAAAAATATTGGAGAAAAATTTGAAACTTTGTGTTGCATAAACTTGCCTTCCTACCTGTAATGAAAAGTAAAGAGCTCGACTTAAAGCGGCGATGATAACAAGAAAATACAACAGCTTCTGAGTGGTGACTTTAAGAGCCTTCTGAAAGGACGGATTCTTGAGGCGAGAAAAGTCGGACTGAATGCACAAAATCTGGAAAGAAAATGATTCAATGGTTTGAAATACACTCACTAGCATCCTACAGAAGTTAATAATATCAAGAAGCAGCTTCCTGTCATAGCAGTATAGCTCACGTTGTCAACAATACTATGTTTAAAAAAACACAAGTGACCAATCAATCCAAAGCCAGGTTAAAGTAGGTAATTATGATATTGTATGTTTCTTCTCATCTACGGTTTTATTCCTTCAAAGTAATTTCAAGTCTAAATTCTGTCTGCAGAATGCTTTTGTAATTACAGACAATGACAGTTATTGAACTTCTAAAACATGAACAGCAGAAATTATGCTTCAGGGATAATGATCAAGTTACGTACTTCAGCTTGGCTTTGGTATGGTGGATCACACGTGCTTACTGATATGGGAGTAACCATACTTACTTATGCAATTATGGTATCTACATGCAAGTTTGTTTTCACTTTATAAAACAGCAGCAGGAAGCCTCAATAGCCCAGCACAAAAATTTTTTTTACACTACTCTGACATTTTAGTCCGTATAAAATTGCTCAAACTACTACAAAATGCAGATCAAGGGTTCTAAATTCAACACTTGAAAATTAACTAAAAACAGAAAAAAAAAATGTGAGTGCTCTCATTTATTTCTTTGTTTATAATTTTAGAAATTCTAAATTCTAAAAAACTATATTATATAATGCATTTCAGAGTAATATATTTACATTTTTTCATCAATAAATTAATTCAAGTAGTTCACATGAATCAATTTAAACTTCATCATTTCTGATATAAGGAAGTTCTTAAAATTAAAAATGCAATGGACTGTGAAGACTCTTTAAATCTGCTGACAGCCTACATAGAAAATCTCAATTATCTAAAACAACTGCTTTTTGGTTATATCCATTGCGATTTACTGCAGCAATCAATTATTGAAATCCTACAGAATGACCATACTAAAATGAACAGGGTTCATGGTCACCCCTTTCATTTTGCATTAACCTACTGGATCCTGCAAAATAAACATTGTCTGCACCCTGTTACAAATGTACTTTTCTAGGTTGGGTTGGGTAACCGGAAACACAGCTATTTTTTTGTTTGGCCTAATTGAGAATATCTCTGCAATGCAACATGAATTTCAAATGAAATTAAAAGTACAAGTAGACTACTTTATAAAGTCTTTAATACCACATACATGTATCGATGCTTCCTGAGAATTTCTTTGGGAGAAAAGGAATATTTCATTTGGGATTACACTATATTTTTAGCGAGGTTCTTGTTTTCCCCAAAATACATGTACTTCTTTAAAGCATTTAAGAATTAAATAAAATAGAAGAAGTTAGTTCTTTTACCAGTTGAATGGTGCAACAAGTAGAGAGGAGATAGAAGATTATTCCAAAAGCAACAAAGTAAGCATTGTTGATATCTTCACATTCAATTCCTTGGAACTCCAGCTGAAGGAAAATATAACAAAGAAAATGATTCCAAGTTACATATCAACTATAAGATTCAACATTATGAGTAGTGACCTGGTAGTGAAATGATACTGTTACCCCTGATCAGTGAGCTTATAGTCATGGATCCTTGTCAACTTGCAGTATAGAAAGACTCTACTACATGTACATGTACTTTACGACGGGTTCAGTCTCAGTTTTTAAGCCCAATCGCCATGAATAGTAATTCTGCAATAACTGGGGAATGGTTATACATGCTGCCTCAGAATATCTGGTACCAGTAGCTTGGTGAGAGATTGCTGAGAAAGGGAAGTTTCCTGACATGTTCAAAATTGTTGGGGTGATTTAGGAACAAATGACATGTACAATTCGCGTCTTTTTCTTATCATATCTGTACCTAATTCTGGATATTCTTACATCATTCTTACATGTTTTGTAGAGGAATTCTCAGCAAGGGTGGAAATTTGCGTTTAATTTGAAAGACATTTAGAAAACTCTCCTATACCATTAAACATCCCACCCTTAACACGGTGTCATTGAAAACACAACAAATTGTATACAAAACGTTCCGGTGATGAATTCCTGGTATTCCTTTGATATGACCAAGCAGGAAAGTGTTCTAAAAATCCGATTACATTGTACAGGAATCATTTACATTCAAAATAAACCCCACATAGCGTCAACCAAAAGTCAAACCTCTTATAGGGGAGGTTCCGTTTCAACGTTTGGGAAAATCTGTAAACGGATTTGGAAATTTTTTCCTTTAAACATTCAAATGTGTAAACATCCTACCCTGAACTCTTGGAGTTTAAATGTCCAGAATCATACCAAATCATTCAAAAATGACAAAAACTGTAAGAAGACTATAAAAATAACTTACAAATTTGAAATGCATGTTTCTGGGTCATTTAGATGATTGTGGCCCTTACTTGTACATTTCTCTTGACAAATCAATACAATTTGGTATTATTCTGCACTATCGCAACCATTCAGCCTGATTCAACTTGCAATTCATGCTTACTTGTACAAGTAGTTCCGGATTATTCTTGTTTCATTACGAAGTTATTCCCGCAAATCAAATCAGGGCTAATTTCTCCCAATGCCATCAAGATTTTTTAGTCAGAATACATGTAGATCAAGGTATTCATGGCAGTCATTCAGCAATGTGTAAACCAACCTTTACAATAAGCTTTTTGCGTATTAAATTTGAATAAAATCTGGTAGACCAAGTTCTTTCAATTCATGTGAACATAACAATTGGAATTCTCCAGACTAAAAACACTGTTGCTGTACCTCATGATTTTGGGCAAGCTTTTGCTTAAGAGACCTCTTGCACAATACTGTACACTGTTATCAATGGATAAGAAGGGCACTAAGAAACCAGTCCATTCCAGAGATGGTGGTCTCTATGCAAAAGTTTGCCCAAATCAGAAGGTACATGTACACAAGTAGCAAGAATGTCTTTTGTCTGGGAAATTCAAATTGTTATGTTTATGTGTAATCAGATAGCTCAATGTGCATGTACCAGATTGTATTCAAATTTAACTCGCAAATGGGGCATAAACGGCCTATGTTGTACGTATACAAGCCAAATTCCCTTTCAATGCCCCCTTGAGAACTGTACACACCCTGGGTAGTCCCTCAGATATTTCACCCTAATTTATACATCACTGTACCTCACAAATGCAAACTCCATCATGACAATCTCCATGGCCAGAGCAATTAGCTGGACAGTTCTCTTGATTTGATGCCTCCATCATCTTCCGTAAATAGACAGTAGCTTCTCTCCACATCTTCTGAATCAAGCAACTGCGCAGAAAATGACTTGTACATGTAACTAATTCTGATCAAACATCAGGTTTGCCTTCAAAATCTTACTTCTGAAAACTCTGTAAACTGCATTTCAACCCCTGAAAAAGTAAAAAATACCAAATTGCAAAATTTACTTAATTTGAAAAGTTCTGATCTACAGGTACCATACATGTGCATGCACATATCCAAGGATTTCACCACTTGAAGTAATATGCAAGCACAGAAAGTTTTTTACATACACCTGAAAACATGGTTTAGTCGAGGTTGAATATCTAAAACAGATAGAAATAAGTTCACTATTCAAAGAGGATCACTGCATTGATAGCAAGGACTAAAGAAAAACTGTACATGTGCTTTGGGTGTGTGTTAACAAGTGTGTAAAGTTCACCTACATGTACCCTGAATACAGTACAACAATTATTTCATCATTTCCTGGTGTAACCACTTACACATGGCATACGTGATGAAGGTGATCATTAAACATTGTAGTTTGTAAATAAGTGAGGATTACAGTGCCTATACCAATGAATGATACAGTCCAATTCACCAGAACAGAATTGAAAACCCCATCAGTAATTGGAAACAAGGAATTAAAAAAAAACACTTCACAAAACACAAACGAAGGTAAAATGAAACAACTACATGTATAATGAACAGGAACAACAGGTGTTAGTCATACAGGTGTTGGTCTTAAGGCCATCATTCTAAATGAAATACGAAAGGAAACTTGTAACTATAAACAGGAATTTCTTTGTCATACATGTAAGACTAGCTTGCCACATTCTGAATGACAGTGTTTACTTCAGGAACTTTTTCTTTTTACTGATTCTGTACTCTCATCAAAATTCGAAGAAATTGTCAAGTTCTACAGTTGTATTTGTTTCTGCAGGTTGCAACAAAGCAGTAAATCAAACATCTCGTCACTATTATTTTACTACTGACACGGCAGAAGAAATTGAACAAAAGTTTCCATAAAAGAAACAACTACATGTACCTGTCACAGTCACTTGCGGTAACTACCATAAATCAATAGCTTGTCCAGATTTACTTTCTGGGAAGCTTTTTCAAAGCTGTATCCAAATACTGCTCCCAAATCAAGGCACTATGTACATCTTAAGTACAATTAAACTAAAGTATAGACATCAACAAAATTAAGCAATAAAATGAGAAAACAGGCACAGGGTATGCAAAATGAAGATGGAGGCACAGACTTTTTATGTGCCTCATGATTTTGGACAAGTTGTATTTTTCACACAGAGGCTCCAAACAAAACATTTAGCAAGCAAACATTTACTTCAATACATGTACTTACATTATAAGCTGACTGAATAAAAACTTCCTCAGTGATTTCCAAACCACATATACCTCAGGCCACTTGCACAATGAGCACTTGCCCATAAACTCCAACAAATGTAATGAGACTTCAACACAGAAAGAAGTGACCAATCATATCACTGAATAACACATCTGATCTGTAAGGTTATGAATATTTATGAAATTCAAAGGGAGAACTTGTGAGCATCTGCCTGAAGCTTTTAGAAGGGGTGTCTGAATTCTAGGGGGTGTCTGAATTCTAAAATTCAGAAAGTTAGTACCCTAAAAACAGTAATGTGTAGTTCCATAACAGTAAATACCAGTACAAGTTATTTTTAACAAGGGGGGCTAAAATTCTTCTTTTTGTTATTTAACCTAGAAAATTAACATACATGTACCTGCCAAAAATGCAGCATCCCCAAGAAAAAGTTATTTGCAGACTTAGCACGATACCACTCACTATGAATATTCATGACAAAGCATGGATCAAGGGGTGGATGATGGACAAGTGATATAAGGCGTGGTATTTACACCTGAGCTACAACAAACTTATACATGTATACAGTGCTCTAACTGTGGTCAAAGGACATACATGTATCTAGGCCAAAAAACTGACACTAACTTGGGTGAAGTCCAAACAATTTATTCCAAAGAACTTTCAAGCAAGGATTAAACATTAACCATCGATATCAATCCATGACAAAAAGGAAAATAAGAACTGGCATTTAAAGACTAACAAACCTTATCAACTATTATGTATTGATCCTATTGAAGATCCCCAGACAAACAACTAGGATTTCTTTCAAGCAATTACCACTTCAATGTCAAATCTAAAAATAGCTTTCCTGAGAAACAAAGTGCAAGCAAAAATCATTACATGTACTCCAAATCGTGCCCCTCCCATAGTGTGACAGCAACTAACAAACCACAACCAATTCAAAATACTGACTGGAAAATCCTGTTTCAAATTTCAATTGTCCCAGCGTTTTTGCTGAGCACCCAAAGACCACCTCCCAACACCACACAAACTGAAAGAACAAATGAAATGATTACTGCACTGGGTGATATCGTTTGGGAAAGAACACACAACCCCAGCATATCTAGCATATGGATAGTATAATCCAATAAAAATGAAAAAATGGACTGCCCATGAATCTATTCCTTCAACACAACTGGACTATTTAGAACATATTTGGTGTTAACTGTTATATGCTAGTTCACTGCAAAGGAACAAATGGCATTTTCAAATCAATCCGACATGAAGTGCATAACATTTATCAGCCATAGGTACTGAGCTGGAAAAATTGAAAAAAAAAAAAAAACAAATTTGTCACTAATTTTAATCATCAAAAGATCAATCAATAAAGGAGCTGTACCTTTTCAATCATTTCATCCACAAGTGTTTTTCATCCAGAAATGAAAACATTTGGGGAGTTCAACCAACTTCTTTCCATGACACCTTTGTTGTCAAGCCCACTTTTTCACAAGTGCACACTGTGGGTCAATGTAAATGGATGCACAATGCTACCACAGTACAAGTACCACTGACTGCTTCCATAGGTACCACCTGACCTTGATCCCAGAGTCAACAAACTTTTACATAACTGTACACTTGATTGACAAACACAGACACTTCAGAGTTTTAGTTTAACAAACTTTATGAGCAGGATATTAGACCAATGAGGTCATACTCATATTTGGCTTGGGTTCTGTGGTCATTTTATGATTCACAATGTTATAAAACTGCAAGGTGAATGTGAACATGTAATTTTTTCCTTGAATGAGTGCCAAGTCATATATAAACCTTATTTAACTGTATCTAGGCACTATGGAGGACGAAAAGTGGTTATCTGCTTATCTGCTATCAGAATGGTAAAAAAGCAGATTTTATGTTCTGTTTTATGTTAATTTCGACTTTTCTACTTTTCTGCCACCTCAAAAAGCAGAACGAACATTGTTTGGTTATGCATTTTTCTATTTTTCTGCTTTTCTGATTCAAGAAAAGCAGATGTTACTTTTTCTTTGTTGGCTGGCAGCCGAAAAGCGGCCATCTGATTTTCTCCTTTCGAACAGGCAGAAATGAGGATCGAACGTTTTGACAGCAACTGTGAATTCTACTTTTTTGATACCGGAGGAACAATTTTACATAGACGGCCGAAAAGTGGCCATCTGCTTTTCTGCCTTCCAAGGGCCGTGAAGGGGGTTGTGAACCTCGGGTTATAACCATGTCCTGTCTTGGGGATTGAAGAGGTATAAACCAATAATTACACTCCACCCTATCTTTTATAATGAAAGATTCACATGTTTTCCTTGGCCCAAGCAAGCTTGTGTGTCTATTAATTGGATGATAGTTGTAAAACTGTATTTCCTTTGAGATACTGTTTTCTCTGCCTCATAGGTCCCCAGAAAGCATGCTTTAAGTATTGGTTTCTATACCTTGTCACTCCCCCAGAATGCAAATGGTCGTAACTACAGGTTCATGACTATGGAGGACGAAAAGTGGCCATCTGCTTTTCTGCTAGCAGAATAGCAGAAAAGCAGAGCCAAGATCAAAAGAGGAAACGATGTTCTTACTTCAGTGAACAATGTGGGAATGATCAACAAAACACTGACTGGGCTGACTGTAAACTTAGAACTTTGGAATGCTTTAGTTACACTGCAAGATAATATCTCGTTCTATGGTCACATGTACATGTATACTGGTACATATTGCAAGAGTAATGAAGGGGGTATTATCAGTCATTCAAGTGGATGCATGTACCATGTGTGTTCTTTGGTCACATAGGGGTGCATACATGTACAATAGCTATCCCTAACCCTACATAATACTACAAATTACTACTTGTACACTGTAGTAAAACGTAGTAATCAGCGCTGCCGCTTGTAAGAGGACATGACTGACCGTACTGTTCTCTGAAGCCATAAAATACAATAGATAGACGATGTATTATACAGTGCTGTAGCACTATGAATGCACTGCTTTATCGTTCTCTGTACAAGTAACAATGGAAGTAACCTAGCCAGAAGTAGTAATTTGTAGCACTGGGTCCTTCAGGCTCAGGCTATTACTTAGTATTTTGTAGTAGAGTACTGCAAGCCAAACAATATGCTTGGCAGTTAGGGATAGCTATACACCAGTCGTAAACAGGGGAGGTACTTTGTACATGCAGGTATCACTGTTATCTTGATATAAATTGGATGCCATGTGGACACCTCATGTCTATAACCCAGTGAAAAATAAAGCTGAATCTGAACAAAGCAAAGCCATGTTTTTACAAGTCCAGCGGAACCATACAGATAAGGTGTTATTACAAAGCAAAGCTATACTCGCTACATTCTTTTTTGTTCATTATACATGCACATGTGACACATCTCTTGCTGATGCTTTATCCTACTTGGCTGAAATGCGGTCACATCTGGTTCACTAATATGGTGAAACATGTGACTGATTCCCAGTTAGGCACTTACACTCGAAAGTTTTGACGTGAAAATTTGACTGGTTTAAATTTTACTTCTTTTCACATTCGAAACATTCTCCTGTGACACAGGCTGGTGTACATCAACAGAGGTAAAACTTAAGAGAAATTGGAATGTCACTTTTGTGTTGAATTGGACAAAAAAGTCAGTATAGGTTAGCATCAGGACAGGCAAATGTTAACCACCATCCTAAATGTGAGCATCTATTGTTGTTCATCAGTATGCACTCTAATGCAAGGCCAATTTTTTTCACCGAGACTAGTCTGGAAAATTTTTCTCAATAACAACTTGGTACATGTATTTCCGTCCTAAACTTTTCTTGACATTTTTGCTTTCTGATGGCTAATAGGTCACTGGAGGCAATAATTACTGGCCTCCATACGGTATGTGGAACTCTTTCCAAATAAACTAGTGCAAGGGAAACTTAGGGATATCTATCAATGCATGGAAGTTGATGAAACTGATCGCAGTGGTCCAAGAAAAGTTAACTTACCATGCTTACATCTAGTCTATCAATCATAGGCTATATCTGGCTGGGAAAAAATTCTGTATTCATGCGCCACTTTTCAAACACTTATTGTGCATGTCATAGTAGGGAGTCCAGCAAAACGGCACTCTAAATTTAAATCTGAAAGTGTGTACAAGTGTTTGTTTTCAATCAACAATTTCTGCCCTTTTTGTGCATCAAATTCTATATTCTAAAAAGCAGTTGTGTTGCAAAAGAACAGAAATTTGTGTTAGTATCATTTATTATGTCTGTTTACGTCGAGTTTTGGGTGTAAAGTATGATGAAAATAATATAAGATTGGAGCCATTTTCACTACGTCAACAACTGTGTGCTGAAATAGTCTCATCTAAGCCTAATATCTTGCAAGACTCAACCCAGTTTGGATAGATGTCATCATCTTGTAGAGCTTAAAATACTCTTCCATATGATGTACAGTATAACTCAAGACATTTCACTAAATTACCGTCAAACCTTATTTTGGTTTGTGAAGACTACAAAAAGGTAACAAAAAAGTGCATTTTCTGTTGAAAATCCCCCAAAACATGTATCAGACGTTGGTGAAATATACAAGATGTATATGGAAACAGTGTTTATTTGGAAGCTTGGAAATTCAGGAAGAAAAGGAACTTTTTTGTTGTCAAAAAATTGATGTCAAACTGGTGCCAAACAGCCCTTGTGTATTGGGGTGCTGTCGTGCAACGGTGCACATGGTGTATGCTTGTGCATCAGATTGATTGTATGGTACACGGGGAGCAAGATGCAAATAACAAGCACATAAACCACACGTTGTTTCAATCAAATGTCATCAAAAACCCTGTCAAACACCAACAGACTTAAGTAACTTATGACACCTGACAGACTTGGTCCCTATTTTTAAAGTTATTAATGGATGGCAAAAATATCACATCAAAACCATGCTTCAGTGATCTTTCACAAATCACTAAAAATTTTCAAGCCTACCCAACTGTCCTTTGAGTGTTACTGTATACATGTACATGTTTCCTATGTGTATTATTGATATTAATGATAAAGTTTTCCTTAATAAAAGATATCGTTTACTTCACACTTCCTCTGTGACTTACATGTACACATGTAACTACAGATCTTGTCCAATTCTGGCATGTCTGGAAGTGGATCTGAAGAAGATCAAGACTCCATGTGGTTCAAATACATTGAGGAAAATAAAACTTGTGTCCACCCCTGACCCCAAAAAAGTGGCGGACCAATTACATCTAATTTTAATAACAAAAAAAAATCATAACTTCACTTTACTAACAGCTATTTGAACTAAATTTTATACCATTCCATTTCTTTTGAAATTTCTTTCCAATGGTACTAAATTTGTGGGGGTCAAACAAAAAACCTGAAAAGTGCCGGACTCCCTACTCATCATAGTAACGATCATGGCGGCCTCTACTTCCTCCATAAGCCTTATCGCAAATACTGCATGGGTGATTTTGCACAATGGTCATGATGGTAGAAAGGCATTGGGAGAAGGGAAAAGGGGCGATGTTTTGCTCCTTTTCCTTCCCACAATGCCTTTCAATGTCGCACAGCGACGGACTAAGCACGCAGTCTGTACGAGTATAGGCCTACTCCCGGTTCTTTTCAGAACCACACATACACTCATAGGGAGATGTATTCCTTCACATGGTGCTACCGCAAGCCTTTCCACCTGTTGCTGTCCTTCACCATGAATAGCCTGAAATCCCACCTGATTTTGTCACGCGTCACTGAAATGATGACTGTAGTCCGCACATGATGTACCTCTCTCAGCTCAGCAATGCTCAGACTCAGTGCAGATCTAACCACTAACTGAATGATGAACCTTTACACAAAATCAAAACCTGCCTGAAACTTAACAGGTCAAGATTCAACTCAGATCTGTCCGCTTGTGACCACAAATTTCAAGGCAGTCTTTAGTAAAATCCGGCACCGAACATGTTGAAAGAACGAACAAAAAATATGAACTTCGCTGCATGAAAACGCTGGCAGCGAATTTTAATGCACAATGCATGCGTGTTGTCTTGTATCCAGACTGAATTTCACAGGAAAATCACACAATGTACAGTTGGGGGACTGTTCTGTAGTCTAGCATAATTTGAACTGTTGGCGGCGCTGTGAATATTTCTCGTGACGATTCCATCAAAATTAAATCCTTCCATTCAATTTTTAGTGGTTTTACCAATACTTTGGCGGATATGAGATGATCCCTCTAAAACAGTTATGAAGCATTTTGCCACTTTGATAATTGGACTACACTCCTTAGCAAAATGAGAGCCCATTGTCTACGTATTTCAGAAACACATGCTGGCAGCATCATGGATGGAGCTATCAAAGAGGAGCATTCATCTTTGTTACACAAACCATCCGACCTATGAGCCATAAAATGTTCTAATAGGCTTGGCAGAGAATTTGAGGGCATACAAATTGTATTGTGGTCTATGTAGGTACTGTTGGGTGTTTATAGGTCTAGCTGCAACCTTTAAAGACTTGTTTAATTTTAAAATCTGCTATTAAATGTTGAAAAAGTGAATGTGAACGGTTGGTGGTACTTCCTGAAAAAAGTTGTTACAGCTGATTGATTAATGCAAGTTCATGTACTTGGAATCAACTTAAGTCACTTTCGTTTTCACATTGTTTCTGCGATGTTTTGTCTTCATAAACATCGGGGTGAGGGGGGTTGCCAAATGGGCCCAGACTAATAGTCGCAAACATTTAAAAAGCTTTCCTGATAAAACTTCAACAGTGTAAAATTGTTGCTCAACAATTTAATTCATTCGAAGGAACAAAGGAACAGCGCAAAATGCTAATATTTACAACGGTTCTTCTCCCTTTAGTTCCAAACTCTAAAGAGAATACCTATAACTAGCTTCCACATGTATTCAAGCACAGTACAAAATTTTACAAGAATTCAATGTGTGTGGTCACATGTCAACATGTGAGTATATCCCTCATCATGCTAAATCCAACAATATTCTTTGTGATTTATACCAAACCTCGAGGGTTAAGTTTACTCTGGCATAAGAATGGGTAAATAACGTTCTCTGTTCAGAAAACGTCCATCTTGTTTTGAATTTCAAGTCGACAGGAAACTGCAATCTTTTCTTGCCATTTAGAAATTCACCGCGTTTTTAACTTGGTCTTCATCAGTTTTCAATCTCCCTCATTCTACTTCTTGGACATCATCGTCCTCAACTTCTCCGACAGTTTCTTCTTCATCATCCTCGATTTCTTCCACTTCATCTCCATCCTCTTCATCAATGTCTTCTCCATCCTCTTCATCAATGTCTTCTCCATCCTCTTCATCAATGTCTTCTCCATCCTCTTCATCAATGTCCTCATCAATATCTTCATCTTCACCCTCATCTTCTTCTTCATCTTCCTCATCTTCTCTATCCTCCATCTCACTGGAGATGTTCTGCTCTGTGTCTTCCCCTTCTGCTTTCTCTGCATCTGACCTGTTCTGCTTCCTTTTCTCAGATGCCTCTTTCTTGCCCTTCTGTTCTTGACGGAACTCTGTGGGAATAAGTATGCACAAAAGATATTTGGGATTTACAGTGACATAAATGTATCATTATTGACTAAGACACACCATGAAGCAATGTGAAACGTGAAAGTCAATTTTAAAGCATGTAAAGGATCTTAAAGTTCCACTTTCCCCCACTTATCTCACACAAGTATACAAAACAGCACCCTCAAGTGTTGTTGCTAAAATCCTCTAAGAATATTGGCTCACTATTGCTCACCTTGAAGGCTGTTCTCCAGTGGTTCAATAAACTCTTCAAACTCCATGTCCTTCATGGCAGCGAAGACATCTGCGGCATTCAGTGTTTTCCTCTTTCCTTTCAGTGCATAGTTGTTAGCACTTTGTGAGGGGTAAGAAATTAAAGAAAGCAATGGCATACGATAACAAATCATACACGGTCGATAGAGGAAGGTCTGGGTATCAAGTGTGAGAGGGTAAAGTTCATACAATGCACCAGTGACCAAGACAAATGCTGCTTGTCAAAGAGAGAGTTCTTGATGTGTAATGTGACATGAGGGTAGTCAGGAAAAGGTCAAGGGTCTTGACTCTCAATGAACAAAGGATACCATGAAGTAGCATAGAGTACAAACACACTAGCTGCCTTGGAAACGGCATTACGAGCCTCCTTGGAAATACTGATGCCTTCAGGAACCTGAAAATAGAAATAAACTTCAGTTGTGTCAACAGTCGGGAATAAATGCAAAATTTTAATGTCAAAGTAATGCCTCATTTATTTCACGGTTCAAATCATTTAACTAACAGTTGATCACTTGATCAGATGAGTACAGAAATTATGAATTATGAAAGCTACTTACTGCATGCAGTGATTGAAAACCTAGTCCTTTATTGAACAAAAGTTATGCTTCTAGCTTGTTAAATCCAGAACTTGGAGAAACATTTCGGCAACACTCAGTGAGGTGCTACTGATAGGTTGATACCTACCGCTTCTTTCATAATTCTTGTGATTACAGAATGTGGGAGGTTTAGATCCTCTGGTCTCTCTGCCATCGTCACTGGTGGATACGTTTATATTCAGAAGGAAAACCAAGCAATACTCCCTAAAAATTTAACGCAATTGGAAAATGATTTCATTAGGAAGTTCAAAATCGGACGAGTTCCACGTATATACGGACATCACTGTTTTTAACCTTCAGCATGTTCATGGTATTTCAGCCATCAGAAAGTGATAACATCCTCATAAGTCATATACTGGGAGAATTCTTTAAATTTTTTAGATCAGTCTCACAGGGTATGTGCACAGGGTAGCAAGTGATCCATGTATGGAACTCTTTCCTTAGAAACTGGCGCCTATCCAATAAAACAACAAAATTTGCTTTTCCGATAAATTAATTAGGCCCTACGACCTACATTACTGCATGTCAATAAGCAAGCTATTTCCTGCATTTTGCTGGGGTTGTGTCTGAACATAAGAAGACAGCTTTCTACAGAAATAAAAAGCACATGACACTTACTTCCCTTGGCTTACTATGGACATGATGGAGGTATGGTACCTAGGCCTATCAATCATATCCATGCTTTTTCACAAATGCAAAATGCCAAAAACTCACCGAAATGGACGACAGCCAAAGAAATCAAAGGACAGCTTCTTAAACTCGTTTTCCAGATATGCCACCTACTCAACACTACTGTATTGAACTTAAAGTTTTAACGACGTTAAAGCCCAATAATTTTTTTCTGCGTAAGTGTATGTCGTGTGTGACGCTAGGTTTCGAGGAACTACAATGTACATGATGTAGAAACAGGGTTTTGTGCGACCGCGCCGCGGGAATAGTTCAGGTCAACGTGTTGAGAGAGGTCAATAACAACGACTGTTTGAAGTTAAGCGTCTTATACACATACAATAGCCGTTACTTTGTCACACTTCTATCATATCTAGGGAAATTGAAACGACTGCTGTCACTTGCTGGTGCACAAAAGGACAGCAAAAAGAACCGGAAAAGAGAAAGAAAAACAATAAAATAAAACAAACATTACAAACATACGAGATAAATGCAAAAATTTAAAAACACACACACAAAATAAAAAAACAGAAAGGAATCCTTACGAATTGCCCGGAAAGCGCATCACCAATGAGGACCCATTTGCGATGTTTTTATTGGCAACTGTCGACAGTGTGAATATTATTATGTTCCTTAAGGAGTATTTGTTCCCATTAAATCTATTTAGTGCAGAGTCACTTAAAATGGCAATAATATACAATAATAATAAATGAAAAGAATTTCTGGAATATAGACTAATAATTATGATGAAACCAAAGAGAGAAGCATATAGCTCTATGAAGCACGGTAACTTCGGTGTCCGCATCACGCGCGCATTCTTATAAAGTTTGGCGTGCGGGTACGTTTGGCAAATCACAGCACCCTTGCAGCACGGCATCGTGGTCGGAGTGGCATGTAACAATGCGCGCTGAACACCGTGTGCCACCGCGACAGTGACATGGCTTTTACTAGGGCCGGAATTGCATTTCACTGTTTTCAGTATTTCTTCTCATACTGAAGGAACTATTACCGAGTACCAAACTGTAAAGAATCTATTATGGTTGCCGAATTACACTATGGAGAAATATGCGTCTAGTGTATTTAATAGACGCTTGGAGCATACGGCCATTGATCTCCATTATAATGATGGAGATCAATGCATACGGCGGGCTAGACGACGGTAGACAGACTAATAATTATTTTGAAAAGAATATAATATCAAATCAGTGCTCTGAAATATGTGATTGCCGAGCTTTCGGTAACTGAGTATCTTCTTCAGGTCAAGCAGATTTAACGCCGAAAAATCCACGTTCATTCTCCCTGGATGCAGCGTTCCAAGTTCGAAAATGACGCGCTGCTCCATTTCCTTACGCTGTAGGTCAGATGACGCTTTCCGCAAAAAGTCTGTTGTTTCTGAAGGGGATTACCCTTAAAAACAATGGACGCGTCCAAGAGTTGACACAAACATTCCACCCCCCGTCCAATCAAAACAGCACAGACAAAGTTTTTGACCAATTAAATCGTCTGTTTAGACTTGGAAGGGTTGCGCGCGTTTACGCACAATATATAAAGTCGCGTTCAGAATTGTTCAAATTATTCCGTTGCTGTGAGCCTTCAATTAATTCACATCGTAACGACGCTTTTCGTGTTTGATTCTTCCTTCGAAGTATTCTCAAACCCTACCTGACTCTTCAAAATGGTAAGGAAATGTCACATAATTCACAAGGCAACTGTGGGTGAGTAGAATGTAGGCCTAATATTTGAAATGGGCGTCGAAAACTCTGCCTTTTGGGCTGTGCCTATGGTCAGTGTGGAGCTTGTGTCCGTCTGCCATGTGGCATGTCTGCTAACCATGCTAACGTTAAGTTGTGGTGCTTATGAAACTGGGCCTGGCCTACTTCATCGTAGTTAAGTCTACAATCTCCAAGATAGGGATTCAGACAATAATCACTTTTAAATTACAGTCTGACAGTGGGACTAGAACCTTGTTATTTTTTTAGGGCCTAGGCAGGGACTATGCCTTGGCCCCTTGCACAGCCTAAAACAATGTCATTCGTTATTGTCTGACAGCGTGAGTGCATCTCAATCCATGTTGGCCAAGCTGGTGTACAGATCGGCAATGCCTGCTGGGAATTGTACTGCCTGGAGCACGGTATCCAACCAGATGGTCAGATGCCCAGTGACAAGACCATCGGAGGTGGTGATGATTCCTTTAACACCTTCTTCAGTGAGACCGGTGCTGGCAAACATGTTCCCCGAGCTGTATTTGTCGACTTGGAACCAACTGTAGTTGGTAAGTCAATATTCACAAAACTGAAACTTTGTAAAAGCATGCAAACAAGTATTTTTCATTGTCTTGGAAAATAGTTACGCTACTAGGATGTGCCGAGGCCAAATGTGTGGACCTGGCCCTGGACCCTACTTTGAAGCAAAGTTGTTCTGACTGAAAATTTTATTCTCTGATTAGGCCTTGGCCCACTGAATAAAAGTAGACTGCAGGCCTCTGAAAAAAACGTTTTTAAAAGGATTTATTTCATTGTCTGAATTGATTGTCTTGCTTAGATGAGGTACGCACAGGCACCTATCGACAGCTGTTTCATCCAGAGCAGTTAATCACAGGCAAGGAGGATGCTGCCAACAACTATGCTAGGGGTCACTACACCATTGGCAAAGAAATTGTTGACTTGGTGTTAGACAGAATCCGTAAACTGGTATGAACATCGAGTGCATTTTCATTGTTTGCCTTGTACAAATAAGGTCACAAAATTACAATGTAGATGACTTGAGCATAAACTTGAAACTTCATGGCTTTGTTCAGTTCGTGTACTCACACTTCAAGGGTGACCTTACTTTGTCTAGTAATTCCCCATAAATATCACATTTCCAAACAAGTGAAACCTTGTATCAACAAATTGTCCGAGATTTCACCATAGTATACTTGCTCAGTCATGGACAAAGTATCTCATTGCAGGTATAGTTGAATACTTGGTGAACTTGTTTGTATACACTTTTATTTGTTTGTTGACAACCGTGTAAATTGTCTGTATCAAATGAACAAACAAATGTACAGTCATTTGATGAAAGCCCCAGAAATGGTGCCGGCAGAAAAGAGCTATTAAAGGGACTGTGTAACTCGAAGATTAGTAAGTTTCACAGCTTTGGTCCATTTCCCTTGTGTTTCTTGTAACAGGCTGATCAGTGTACTGGTTTGCAAGGATTTCTCATCTTCCACAGCTTTGGTGGGGGCACTGGTTCTGGCTTTGCTTCTCTCTTGATGGAGCGATTGTCTGTGGATTATGGCAAGAAATCCAAGCTAGAGTTTGCCATCTACCCGGCCCCTCAGGTCTCCACTGCTGTGGTTGAGCCATACAACTCCATTCTCACCACCCATACCACACTGGAGCACTCTGATTGTGCTTTTATGGTCGACAATGAGGCCATCTACGACATCTGTCGTCGCAACCTGGACATTGAGCGCCCAACCTACACCAACCTCAATCGTCTTATTGGTCAGATTGTATCCTCAATCACTGCATCTCTTCGCTTTGATGGTGCCTTGAATGTGGATCTGACAGAGTTCCAGACCAACTTGGTCCCCTACCCAAGAATCCACTTCCCACTGGTCACCTACGCACCTGTCATCTCTGCTGAGAAAGCCTACCATGAGCAGCTGAGCGTTGCTGAAATCACTAATGCTTGCTTTGAGCCAGCTAACCAGATGGTAAAGTGTGACCCCCGTCATGGCAAGTACATGGCCTGTTGCATGCTGTATCGTGGTGATGTCGTCCCTAAGGATGTTAACGCAGCTATTGCCACCATCAAGACCAAGCGCACCATCCAGTTCGTCGACTGGTGTCCAACTGGCTTCAAGGTGGGCATCAACTACCAGCCACCCACTGTCGTGCCTGGAGGCGATCTGGCCAAGGTGCAGCGTGCCGTCTGCATGCTGAGCAACACCACGGCCATCGCTGAGGCCTGGGCTCGTCTGGATCACAAGTTCGATCTGATGTACGCCAAGCGTGCCTTCGTTCACTGGTACGTGGGAGAGGGTATGGAGGAGGGCGAGTTCTCTGAGGCTCGCGAGGATCTGGCTGCCTTGGAGAAAGATTACGAGGAGGTCGGTGTCGACTCGGTTGAAGGCGAGGCAGAAGAGGAGGGTGAAGAATACTAAACAACTCAGGAAGGCTCATTCACAATTACTTCATGACATTTCAGTAGTTATTTTGCATCTTAATTAAAATTGAAAAAGAATCAATTCTAATTCTTTAGCTTCACAAGATGAAATTAACCTTTGGCTACCAAGTTACAAATTTTGCAAATGCTATTTGAAAGTTGACTCTGAATCCTTGAATTTTGAAAAAAAAAAGTCAGAAAACAGTTTCATGGCAGATTGTTTTGTATTTTACATCACGCTGTTTGAAGAAATAACACATGCTGAATAGCTTTTCACCAAGAGTGACTTTCTTGAAGTTTCCTCAGTGTGTATTTGTAATTTCCAATGTTGAGGTTTGAAAGAGGTTCAATAAAAGTTAGTCGATAGTTTCAAACAGTTTTAAGGGTTTTATTTTTGGACTATGTTGTCTGTAGTAGTTTGCTCTTTTTTAAATCCATTACTGGGAGAACAGTTCACATGTATACATTTTTTGTTAGGGGGTTCAATGATCCAGTTCGATATGCCAACAACTGAATTGGATGAAATCTTGATGGATGGGTTGAGCATCTTTTCACTGAATACATACATTTTGTCAATGACCTGCCGGGTGAGGGCACTATTCAATAAGTGTAATGGTGTCGCGGTGCTGCAGTTCGATTCGGGCGACATGGTGCTATCAAAATGAACTTGTCACGCCACACGTTTTGCCAGCGTCAGAAACTACATGACTAAAGGTATGATGCAGATTGCTTCATGATATTTCTTATTAGTTTTAATTTATTCAAAATATACATCTCATAACTTAGCTACCCTAAACTCAAGTTTAACCTTACTTAGCAAGAAATGTTTGTTGTATGTTGTTAAAGGTACGTTGGTCGTAACAGAATTTTCTTATATCAAAACAAAACTTTTTTGAAAGTTTTGACTCGGCAAGGACATAATTTATTAACCTTGCTGCTCCACGAAGCTGTCAGGCTCTATACATGTTTTTGTGCACAGGCTGAGGGAACTTATCAACTCCGAATCCATGAATGATGCGCGGAAGATCTGTGGTAAGAATTAGACTTCATGCATTAATGCTGTGCGCCGCGCGTACATCATGCATGAGGCGGCTCCTAATTAATTTCGCCAGCACCGTTGATTGTGAATAGCGCCCTCTTTAGAAAATTGCTAGCAAGAAAATCAAAATGGCAGCGCCTACAATTAGACAAAAAGTGTTGACGAGCGCGAGCACGGATGACTCGTCTCACATTAGTGTGAATACAGATGATTCGAAATAAAGTTTTAATGGATTTTGTTTTTTAGAAATAAGTGTGCCATCGTATGCCTCGCGTACAGTGCCGTTCAAGTTCCTGGTTTATCCCTTTTTGCACAGTTTTTGCGCACCTTTTGATCTCGTCAGCTCATCATGTCCAACATTAACGTTAAGAATATTCCTGTCGGTGCAACGGAGAAACCGAAAAGCTCAGAAACTGAAAGGTATTTTACTTTATTAGTAATCTTCTGTAATCTGAACTAACATTTCTAGCCTATGATACTTCCTGGAACTCTGCCTGTCTGAACAGCTACTATAGATCATGCCAATGACATGATGTACATGCATGTGTACAAATCGTGAGTAGGGCCTAGGCCTAACAGTTATTTGCAGTGAGTGATTGGAAAATGTAAAACAGCTGTCTTTTGGCCTAATGTGTTTCATAACTTTCCCGTTGGTAGGTATTCAACATGTTCAGTGTAGGCCTACATGTTATGTTTCTATGGGTTTTTGCTTTATTTTGTTTGTTTTGTTTTTTTGTTACTGATAAGTGTGCATGTATGTTGGAAATGTGTAGCATCAATGCTATCTTACCTCAGATTGTAATAATCATTGTGTTATGTCATGCCCATCAACCAAAATAACTTCTTGACCATTCAAGTGTTATTCCTCAATGACATTTTACCTCTTCATATATTTTTGAATGAATTGTCTGAAATGTTCTACCCCCAGAGCTATATTGGAGGAGCGAGTTCGGATGCGGCTAGCATCAGAAAAGAAGGCACATGAGATTGTTGAGAGACTTCTTGATAATCCAGTTACAGAAGACTTCTTATTATGTTGTGTAAGTATTTGCCCCAAGGCCAAGCCAAAGAAGAAAAGATTAAAAAAAATGTTTATGGAGTCCAGCAGGCATGATCATGTTAAAAGGTAATGATGTTTATAAGGGGAGAAGGCAGCAGATAGTGGGTATGAAAGATGTTCAATTTTGGATGGATTTTCATGATACCTTTGTGGCTGAAAGACTTGCATCGTATCCATCAGGTTTAAAACGTTTATTGGTTAATATTTCATTTGTTAGAGCCAAGCAGTGTTTAAGATGAGCCACATTTTGAATGTTTTTGTATCACCTGGATTTTTTTGACAGGCTTTTTCTATATACCCACAACACTACAAGGATATCGTCACTGAGAGATCCATTATCAAACAGTGTGGCTATCCACTGTGTCAAAGGTCACTGGACAATGTTCCAAAACAGAAGTACCACATCAGCTGTAAGACCAATAAAGTCTACGACATCACAGATAGAAAGGTAAAATAGGAAATCTGTATCACTCACATTGTCTGGAGTTCAGGGTGGTTACAAAAAAGTCAACACTTTGAATGTTTGAATTTGAAAGATGGAAAGAACATCGCCAGTTCAATGTTCTAATGCATATTTTGCCCATAGGGACAAGCCCAAGACTGAATCTTGAAAGGTCAGTCTGTAGAACCCAACAAAGTACAGTATATGACTTTGGTCTTTTATAGACATTTATGAGCACTTATCATGCCATTGTTTGAAAATATCCTGTAAAAAATATGGTTTTTCTGACTTTATCCACAGTGTTTCTGTAGTCAGTTCTGCTACAAGGCCTCCAAATACTTTGAAGCTCAACTATCCGATTCACCCCTGTGGACAAGAGAAATGGAAGAGTTTGTACTCAAAGACAGTCTTTGGAATTAATCTGAAACCAGATCAATATTTTCTCTTCTACCATGACCCAGTCCTTTGCCTTTTCTCTCATCTCAACCAAGGAATTCATCAAATAATTTCTTTCAGTGTCTTACTCTTTTTGGAACATTTTATATTTTCATAATTTAGACTTCAAAATGACTAAACTTTCACACTTCCATTTCGTTGTCACATTTTTAGTGGCATTACTGTCAGGTAGCAGAGTTGCTTTTGAGAATCATACCATCTTGCTTGATAACTTCTTAGGAAACTTAACAGTCAGGCGTAATTGTTGGAGGCGTAATTGTTGGAGGCCATGCGCAGATTACGTAGCATGATTCTTAATAGTGTCATTCCTCATCTTCTGTTGCTATCTATTATCCTAGACCATTAGACATCAAGCTTCTCACTCAAGACATGGAGGCTGATTCTACTGCATCTTACTTGATTGCAAAAGATAATGTGGTTCTCACAGAACGAATCCACTCTCAAGATGTTGGTGAAGTAGACAGCAGCGATAAAGATGAACCCTTAAAGAATGAAATTGTGGGTCTTCTTGAAGATGACCTCTCTAACTTGACTTTTGCTGATACACGGAAGAGAGAAAGGTTGCAGGAGTTGGCTGAGATTGGTAGAAATCCAACAACACCTCAAAGTGAACAGAGAAGATCTGTACAATGCAAAGATTCTGACAATTATCCAAAACAGGAATTTGGAAGCCTAGAAGTGCAAGACACTACATCACCTCCTGAAGATAACATTCATGGTAGCTGCTCTGGGGAAATATATGAGAAATCTGAAGCCATAGAAGAACAACAAATCAAAAATGCACAATTAAACAGATACAAAAGTGCAGAGGACTCAGAGCAAGACTACTTAGCAAGCATTGATGGATCTAATTCTGACATAACGAATGGTTGTGTGGCTCTTGGCATTAATAAACCATCACCCAGTCCTGATCAAGGAGATGCTTCAGGAGATGTTCAAGCAGTAAAAAAGAAGAAAGCCAAGAGGAAAATGAAGGAATCTAGTCCCCAAGTTATGGATGAGACATCCTTGTTCCAGTCTGTCAGTAGAACAGTTATGGAATGGACCTCGAACGAAACACGAGAATTTCTAATGGGAGGTTCTTCACGTCAGTGTGCACCATCTCAACAAGCAGGCGTTAACCTTGAAATGCAAAACTTGACCTCTGACCCTGTTACCATGACCCGTGACCCTTCGGCAGACCCAACAGAGCCTTCTTTACCTCCAGCAAAACCTTTACCGGGCATGGATAAATTGAAGGAAGAAACCAAACAATATTCACTCAAGGTGCAGGAGTTTTATTGCGGCAGTTACCTGGACATCAAAGAGAAGAAAAAGAAGGCCCAAAACGAGGAGAAGCAGGTAACACATGTTCAGATTCATTGTGATTTGTCCCGTCATATGTTAGGAAAAGATTAGGGAGTGGGCGTGTCTTCTTTGGTTTGGGGGGGGGTTGGAATGTGTATCCTCATTGATTGCCGAGACGTTAACCTTTTCGTCATTCTTGCATTTATGATTCTTGTCATTAGGAGGAAGGTGTTGATCGAACTCTACGATTTCCTCTGGTTGATTCCAAATCTCAGATGGCAATTAGAAGGAAGATACTTTCCGACCGACTCAACAGAGTGTAAGGAGCTTTCCTGTCATTTTAATCACTGAAATTTTTGGTGACCTGTTCTTAAAACACCCCCCCCCCCCAGTTTTCTTCAATTTTGAAGTCACTTTTAAAAGCTTCCTGGTGCGAGTGGTGGGATTTTTTACTTCTTTTGCCTGCTGAACTTTTAAAGTCATTAATTAACATTTGTGTTTCACTTGATAAATATAAACAAAGTTTCTTTTTTCTCTGTATTTTAATTATAAGAAGCACTCATTAAAGAAAATCAAAATTATTCATTTGAACATGTTCAGCTTTTCGTTAATATTGTTAAGAATCGTATTTTGTGGGATCCATATTTCAGCTTTTCTGAAATGCTTACACCATTGGGGCTGTCTATGCGTGACATGTCATCTGATCTTCAAGCGTTGATTCGCACCTTTCACTTGAGTAGTACTAACATCACGTTTAAACCTGCTGGCTGGACCATGCTAAGTGTGTTGCTTCTACAAATGTGAGTACTAAAGTTGTATACATGTATCAGTTTTCAAAGGTTCAAGAACATTTGAGTTCATTCAAGCACAAAATGGGAATGAGTTCATTGGTGAATAAACCAAAAGTCTTTCCCAGTTAGACTTAAACATTTGGGAAAAACTCACCTGTGTGACATTTGTTTTCATCACAAGTGGTAAAAATAGCGTACCCATTTCCATCATTTTCTTGTACAGTCCTTGAGAGACAAACCGACAATTTCTTATCTGTGATTTACTCAAAATTACACAACTATTTGACAACTTTTAGAAACGTTTTCCTTCCTAATCAGATTCAATGTCAATTTCAAAGCAATCCTACAAATACAGCTGTTGAGGGATGAGAGAATGAGCGCATTTATTTGATTTGCATCTCAATGTCAACAACCACTTCAAAGGATTTAAATGTCATGCCATCCTCCTTGCTCTAATCCATGACAAGTTTTATGTGTGGTTGGACGAGTTTCAGCAGATTTGCATATCAAGTGACATGGCAGATTTACATGTAAAAGACAAATTCTCTGAGTGATCGCATGAAATACCTAAGCTAAAAAGATTTTTATGTGCACATAAACTTGCTGTGAAAATGTGAGACTTCTTGACAGCAAATATCAGATTTTGTCCTAGAAAGCATTGCAAGGCTGACAGAGATTTGTTCTACCTTTACGGTTTCGTCTTCTGTTTGTGTATAATTGAGTTGTGCTTGACCATATACATGTATGTCATTCCTCACATACACTGTGTCGGTTTAACCATGGAGTGACTTGTAGGATAGTTTTGGCGCACCATGAAGTGACGTATAGGATAGTTTTGGCGCACCATGAAGTGACGTATAGGATAGTTTTGGTGCACCATGAAGTGACATATAGGATAGTTTTAGTTCACCATAAAATGACATGTAGGATAGTTTTGGCGCTCCATGAAGTGACATATAGGATAGTTTTGGTGCACCATGAAGTGACATATAGGATAGTTTTGGTGTACCATGAAGTGACATATTGGATAGTTTAGTTCACCATGAAGTGACTTGTAGGATAGTTTTGGCGTAACATGAAGTGACATATAAGATAGTTTGATGCACCATAAAGTGACATACCAGTATTGCCCATAGACTTTGTGCATACGATACGACAGTTGGTGCAGCAACTATCCATGATACGTCAGTTCGTGATGCAACTAAAGATATAATTGACAGGCTTGCATATGTATTCATTTGCTGGAACAGGTGAAGAAATCTCTGAAATTGTTATTAATGGCAAATCTTAGCAAATCATGTTGGACATCAGATTTTTTAACATCTCTTTTGATCAATGCTGGAATGTTGTAACCATGCCAAAATTGTCCGCAACTTGTAGAAGACGTCTTGTGTCTCAGCTTGTTTTTCGATGTTGCTTAAGGTTCAAAGGTCAGCATGTTAACCTGTTGACATTACGGGCGATTCACAATAGTGCGCCTCCAAGAGTTTGCAACGTATTAGCCAATTGCAACGCGCGAAATCTGTCGACCAAATGCGCATTTGGTAAGGATCGACAGATTTCACACATTGTGATTGGCCAACACGTTGCAAACTCTTGGAGGCGCCCTATTGGGAAAACCCATATTGTTTTTCTTTTATTGAATAATTAGAGCATGCCGTAAACATTAATACTCAATGAATGAAAAAGTATTCCCAAGAGATAGTGTTAAGCTCCAAAATGGGTCAGCTTTGCCAGTCTACCATTAATAATCCTCTAAATCACATCACCCAACTTAACTCAAGTGACCTGAACAGAAGGAAGATAAAAAAAAATGAAAAAAGTCAGAGAAAGAGGTACCTGTAAATCCACCAGGCAAAATCGTACATGCCATCTGCCAGCTTTGCCTCCATGAAAGCCTACAGGCCATGCCCACAAGTTAGTCCCTTTTGAGAATAACGGCAAAGATAAGATTATTGGTGCTGTGGTCTGGGGGGACATTTTATCAGGGCATCAAAGCAGAAAAAATGCTGTAGATTGGCTGTATATTCCTGAGAGGATGGAAAAGTTTGAAGAGCTTCCGGTTATTATCTTCCTTAGAAATGCTCATTCGAACTCATCTAATTTTGCTGTAAATGTGGATTTCTCAAAGCAACATTACATGTACTCTGCTGTACCATCATTCAAGCAATTAAAAAGCAAATTACCTTTGCATTAATGCAGCGAAAGAGTTTCATACATGTAAATTATGAAATAAGATTACGAATGCATTCACTTGAATCTTCTGAAATGATGTACACCATTACAAACTTAATTTGAATTTCCCCACATTTCCCTTTTCTCTATTTGTTTCAATCTTCAATGTCTCTGCTCTAATGAATTACCCTACAGGTAGAAAGCCTTTTTTTTTCAGCCTGATCTTAAATCCAGTATCTGGGACAACACATTGCCTGCTGTCTGGCAAATGTTAGATAAGGATAAACCATCTTCCTCCTAGTGCCTCTTCTCAAGGTGTTTCTTCCATTACTGCATCTTAAGACAAGAATCAGAGGAGATAAGACCAATCTCCCTGCCTCTTCCCCACCCTTGGCACTTTCTCAGGAGTTTATTTGCCACAGTTAATGGCAAGAGTCCAAATCCCTTGAGATTTAGATTCTTATCTGTAGATTTACTCACAATCAAGTGCCATTAACACCAGCCTGCCCTTTTTTTTTTGGAGTGCTGCAAAGGGTTTTCTTGCAAGATTGTTTTTAAAGTAACAGAAGAGAGAAGAATTATTTCTTATAGAAATCTTGAGAAACCACGTTGGAGGCCATAGGAAAGAGTTACACAATATGAAGAATAACCATTTAGATTGGGAAAGTATAAAGTGTGTGATAGATCCAACTGAACTTATTTCTGGTAACCCTACATGTGGTTCAGTATGTGTAATATTTATTTGAAAAATAAACGTTTGATGTTAGCACCTTGTTACAACTGCATGTTTACAACTGCATATTTACACAGTCCATACGATTGGTTCAGGGAACTGAATATTTTGCTTCCATATTGTCTCAATTGTAAATATCGCCCTCTGTTGGTTGTATGCATTGTTGGCTTTTGTACTGCCATCTGCTCATGGAACCAACAGCATGTGTATGCCTGGGGCAGTGTGAATGTTATGGCTATGACTGGCTGGCAGCTGTAGGCACTTCCCATACATGTAGGTTCATGTATTACTCTTAGCCTCAGCCACTTGATTTGGACATGTCCCTAATCTGTCTGCCTTATATGTGATAAATGTTCCATGCTGCCCTCTATCATCCAGCTCTCTGTGGTAAAGGTTGAATGCACTTTGCAGGCGCGGGTTGTGATTAGCCAGTCATGACCAACAGACCAGAATTCAATCCTTCCAAGCTTGTATTCACTCAGATTTCTTCATAATAAGTAGCTTATTGTGAATAAGTTGTGTTGTTTGACTCAGTAATATTTTAGTGGATAGCTCAGATGATTACCTGCTATACCTCTTGGATTCATTGGTTGATCGTTGATCGTTGTATTTACAGCCCTATTTTACCTTGAAAATGGTCAGCCTCTGGAGGCTTTTAGTTACTATCTTTAAACTTTACATGATACTATTTGACACTCTTGGTGTTATGTACCTGTAGGCTCGGTCATCATGACGACCAAACACTTCCATGACAACTAAACACTTCCTTGTCTTATTCCAACTCACATAGACAGACGTTCATACATGTAGCTCATGACTCAATTATTGAACTTGATTTTATTTGTTGTCACAGATCAGTTCACAAGCAGCCTAATTCAGTGGTTTTTATCTTAAAAGCTTTGATGAATGTTTAATAAGCTTTTACAAGCCACCACCATGCATGATGCAGGAGTAAGGATCGTTACCATAATTCCTGAAAGTTCCAAGGCCCATCGGTTCTTCATGTAATTACTTCATGTCCCTTTATTTTCAGAGAGTGCCGCACTTTTGAAACCACTTCAGAAACTTGTCCTCAAAGTCCTTGTTTTATCTGTTTCTGTGGTTTTTGTTTTAACTCCTGCAGCTCATATTCTCGTGATAGAACTGGGGAAATATCTTTAATCTCTGAAGTTTGCCACAAAAAAAACTTGAGTCTCCATTCTCGTGCAAAATTAAACACAGACAAATTAAACATCTGGAACAAAAGTTCAGTGTACTGTCTTGAAGTAATCTGGACTGTTCTATTCTAAAACTATATATTTTCAATGCTCTCACAAGCAAAGAAATTCCCAGAAATGGCAAGAAGGAAAGAAAGATTTTTGAAAAGGATTCTGTTGTATTCCAATCTCATCCATTTGACAGATTTCGAGACAGTTCTGTTCTAGGAGAATATATTTTTAGACTGTTTTGTAACTGTCATCTCTTGTCTCCTGTGATAATAACAAAACAGTGATGATATCCTTATTAGTCATTTGATTTGTGAATGTTCTTAGAATTCGCGGCAACTCTGCCTACAAGAGAGAATCACTCTCTATTATTGACACTCGCTGTCGTCGTTTTCCTCATTATTAATACATTATGAGGGACTATAAAGCCACCATAACAGGGGGTTCACAATCTCGTTAATGAGTGGTGAATAGTACACCCTATCCCCCATCACCAGCCTCTGCCTGAGCATGTCTCATCTTGATATAAAATGTGCTAAATTTTGTATGTGGAGCTAATTCACTAATGGCTTTTTCAACAAAATTGAAGTCATGATCCGTGACTGGTGTTTTAGAAGTGACAGACTTTGTGCCAGGGTTACCCAGCCAGCAACAGATGGAATGCAGTTTTGTTTTTGAATATTCATATGCCTATCTGGGATAATACCATGGTCAGTTGCGCCAACTAGCCTACTGACCAGTTGTCTAGAATCTTGTTTTTATTTTCACAAACATAAATGAAAAGTTTCGAGTGATTACATCAGCAGTTGTAAAATGTACATGTTGATCCAGAAATTTTCCAACCACTTAAAAGTAACATGTACATTTCTAAACAATAAAGTTGAAAAAGTGCCTTCCGCTGCCAAATTTGGGTACATTTTTCCATCATTAAGTTGGCCATAACTTGCTGTGACAAAACACGGTGAATACCAAAGTAATGCCATGCGGGAACAGTGTTCCAAGGTGGAAAGATAAAGGCTTCTCTCGCTCTGTCCGCATTTCATCAGTCTGCATGGTTGCTAAGATATAGACATGCATATCCCCCATGGAGTGGGGTAGGGTGTTGAAATGTTGTCCAATTACGGTAAAAGAGCAACAGTTAACTTATTTTCCACTGTGGAGCGCTGTTCTCACAAAACATCAATGTAGAATTCACTGGGTTTCCTCACAGTAACTTACCACCACCCTGATTCAGAACAAACGTCTGCAAATTTGGTAACTTTTAGCAACAGTGAGCACTTTCTAAACTTTATTATTTACTTGCATTATTAAAAGTGTGGTGCAGCAACTGTTCTTTCACTTGAACATGTACAATGAACATTGGAGTCTGGAACACCACAAAAGTGCACATGAGAACAGAATAATATTTAAACAGATGCAAGTCCTAATGCACTGTTAGTTTCATATTTCCGTTTTTAATCAAGTTCATTTTGATGAGGTTTTTCTGTTCTGTTTCTGCTGGTATTCATTTCTTCCTGTGAAATGAAGCTGAGTCCTAGCACTCTGTAGAGATCAAAACCAAGGATTAATATTGCACTGAAAAATGAGGCACTTGTTTGGACTGTGAAAATCAAGGGCAGGGACTATGAGCAACAACATCAAATGGTTTCAAGACGGACTGAAAATGACACAGTCTGGAACTCTTTGGACTGTGCGGTAGTAAAAAACACTCATTAAAAGTTTCTGTCAAAAGTGAGGCAGTTCTGTCTCTTTCACTAAATGGATAGAATTTTAATGCAAGTTCTGGTTGAAAATAAAAAAGAATCATTTAATAAATCATTTTCATCACTGAAAGTTTGTACCAGAAATATCACATTTAATTGTAAAATTGTTATTTGTTTTTCCTGCATCAATTTTGATTTAAACTTCTGATGATGAGAGAATTTAATGAAAGCACAATAACCATTCATGTGCAGAAGCAAAGTGTCATATCATAGTACAAGAATGCGATGATATCCTTAGAGGTCAGACAAATACAGGGATTCTGGCCTAGGAGTGGGAAAACAAAGATGTTTATTAAGATAGTTGGGTACATTGCACTGCAGACAGATTGCAAATGGCAGGCAGTCCCTGATCAACAGTGCCTACCTACAGTGATTACTGCCACTCTCCATGCTTGACTGAACACCTCATGCCAAGATGGATTCTAATTTGTAAAGTATTGCTGTGTAATTTGTGTTAATGGTCTACCACTCCCAAATTGAGATTGCTTTTCATTCACATGTGAAATATTTATTGGCATTTTCGTTGAGCAGACATTTTGGTTGTCTGTTGGTCTGGCACTGAAGTGCAACAAATGGGTAGGGGATTTGACACACATCATCCCCCGCTGAAGTGGTCATTGTACAACAATGTTGGAGAGGCTGTTTTCTACTATTGACACATCATTACTAATTTGTCTCTTTAGGAAGCGATCTCAAGTAGGAGGTCATAGTGATAGTTGGTGCCCATCATGTCACTGGTAACATAGGGCATGTAACAGTGAGTTTGCTGTATAAGACAGGTGTCTGTGAACTGGTGTCCTCGGAGACCAGAATGTAGTTTGGACATGCTTCAGTTCACCAGCAACATGTAATGAGGCAATGCTGATAATAATGATGATGACAGTGCTGCTTGCTCAAACCGAAACATCCACATTTGCTTTCCTCAGAGCAAATAACAGTCCTTCAGTCCTGCACCATTAGTCAATGGGAAGTTTAGCATTTGAAAGCCAGTCAACTTTGGATAATGCTCCCACCATAATCGTTCATGTGCCATCAGAAATCTCTTGTAAAATGTCCAAGTCTCATGATGAGAGGCTGCAACAGGTGTAAGCTTGCAAGGGAGTCATGTTGTCAAAGTCATATCTTCAAATTAGATCTTCAACCGTATTTAGTCATTTGCCCAAGAGCAAGTTTTTAAATCTCATTTTACTCGCACTTCAGACTATCAGCAAATCACTGTGACAAAGTGGTTTACAAATGCCCGAATCTCTGAATATCAGAAGCATACTAAATACAAAGAAACAGACCAAAGTGAAGAAAAATAATCCAGGTTATCGTTGGTTGCTTCAGAGTTGTAGCATACATGTAAACCAAAATACCAAGCAAATGTGTAACTGCCAATTAAATTGACCCCAGACATATTCCATGCTCTAGGGCAATAACAACCTTTACTGCTTAGCAGACTAAAGTGCTCTCTCCACATACAGTGGGAAAAATGGCTTTGGAATCACAGCAATATTCTTGTGCCTTTGAAATATTGCCATTACTTGAGGTTGTCTGTTAATTTGAGAAATTTCAGCTGATGTTCAGCATCCAGTCACTTTTACCTATGTGACATACTCTTAAATACCAGGTGAATTTTCTGCCTTGGATGCATGGCAAAGGTGAAACCATGTTTCTTAGCCACTTCAAAAGCTTTCCCCAGACAATCTCGTTGTTCCTTGGTCCTGTTCAAAACCACCTTGTTGTCGATATTTAAAGGATTTGTCCACATTGTACGCAAACCAGGCATTATGACCGGATGTTGCACCATAGTCTCAGATTGATCTGTTGAAACATTCCCAACACAAGTAATCCCACCAGCTATTGATTAGCATTATCTCCAAATCCATTCTACTTCTCTAACAGGTCTCCCTTAAATCACCCCTGTGATTGTTTCTGGGCAAGACTAACCCCCTCAGGCTAGACTTATTGACAGAACAGAGTCCACCCTTCTTCCCATTATGAATTTACCCCTGTACCAGGGTATTTTATCCTTTGCCCCCTGGATTTGCCCCCATGTGATTTAGTCCTAATCCCTGACCTAACCCCCAAACCTGGAGATAATAGAATCCTTCTGTGGGGGGAAGTCCTAAGTCTAGTCTGTTTTAGTGTTAAGCTCTTAAACCCCTCAACATGCCAGCGGTGTCTAACATCTCGGGAAGAAAAATCTATTCATGTTGGCTGAGATACTATCGATTGGGTGGGACATTATGAGAAGCTGGTAAAAGCAAGGACGCTTCTCAGTCAATAACAAAAGCCAACATTCTCTATTCTCTGGAGAAGTTAACAAGTCTCTGCCATTTCCTTTTGTACAGAGACTTTTTGTCCTCTCTGTGAGGTAGCAACAAATTGAAGCTGGTTCTTCTGATTGCCTTTTAATGATGAGATCAAATTAAATTGATGTCCAGGATAAATGTTCCAAGGGGTCTAGTTTGTCTTGTAATCCCATGAAGTAGTAATAGTGAAGCCAAAGATTATTAAAATGAACTGTCATTATTTCCCATCGCCCTAACTTCCCCCTCCCTTCCCGATATCCTCAGACAACACCTTGTTGACTCCAAAAGAATCTGTAAAAGCTAGGGGTACTGAATCTTTCAGTTTCCAATAGTTTGATCAAAGGTCTTATTTGCTTTAAGGTCTAACAGAACTTTACCCTGTAAACAGGTTGTTGTTTTTTTGCAAAATTCAAAACTGAACTTTAAATATCAATGGTAGGTTGAATAATTATGGTATGACGTTATGATTATTCATTTCCAAAAAGAAAATTTACACACTTTTACCGTTAAGTCTGATCTATTAAAAAAGAAGAGAGAACTTTGAAGTACCCAATTAATGCAAAGTTAAATGTTTACAGCATCATTTTGCCACAAACCAAAACAGAAGTTATATTTTTATGCTGAAGCTTTATTTGTCCTGTAGTAATAAAGGAAATACATGCTGAAGCATGCGAAAACTTCAACGAATTCCTAAAACAGCAAGTAAGATTATCGGAAGTTTTGAAACCAATGTTAAAGAGCTTCTTGTAATTTATGAGAGAGCTCTGTTAACCAAATTGGAGACTATTTACACAGACGTACTCATCCTCTGCACCCACATGTCATTTTCAGTTGGTCTAGCAGGATTGTTCCTCTGTGATAAACACAAACCGTCACAAGTTCTCATTTCTTCCAAGTGCTATTCATCTTTTCAATAAATAGTTTGTTAGATAACTTTCATCCTTGCTGGCCAAAGATATGAAAGGGGTTGGCTAAGTACTGCAATTTGCTGTTTTTAGAGACATGTGTAATATTTGGTAATGTTTGTTTACTGGTGGTGGTTTCTTTGAAACTGTGGGTAGGATGCCTTTTTATTTCAATTTTGGTACTGTAAAACATAGTTTTTATGTCATCTGAGGGTTTTAATCATTCCTATACCCGGTTGCACCGCATATTTTATGTAACTGTCCTTTCAGGATTTTGATGCACATATCACTCTTTTTTTTACTCTGGTTACGAGTTTATTGATTCCTCACAAGGACAACAATTTCATTTCTGTTTTGAGCATTATATGATTAATAAAATATACCTGAACTAACTGGACATGTACATGTATGTTTGTGCACAGATGCTGGAAGAGAGTAGATTGAACCGATCAGAAAAATCAATTTACTTCACCATTTTTCTATTTTGCAAACAAGTACTTTACTTGACATTTTTACAGGTACAATAAAACAGCTCTGTGAAACATAAGCTAAATGTGAGCCATTGTATCACACCATTTTTACTGTATTTAAACACAAAAATCAATCATCATATAATGGATTTGTACTGGTAGGCAAAGATAACTTCCCCACAGAGTGTCTTTAGTCCTCAATTTTTCAACAATTACATCGTTGTGATTAAATTCCATGAATAATGACATGGATATTCAGGTTTTATGAATGATAACTTCTTACTTTTTGATTACCTCTGTATTTGTGAGGGTAGAACAAATCGTTTTCTCGTCCCTTGAATCTTTGTTAAGGACTCGATAATTTGAAAATACAGGTTAGAAACAAAATTAGTAACACGACATGCACATGTACGTGTACTTTGTGTTGGTAATTGGCTGGACGGGAGCCAGTTTTCATGTCATTATTCTGTGTGGCTTAGCGTGGTAAGCAGCCATAAATATTTTATACGTTCTTTGTCTTTGTGAGGTAGTAGAAGGCAATAAGTTGGATTCCATTTTGCTTTGGTCAAATGTAGAGAATAACCATATATTGTGTTTTATGTTTTCAAAGAGGTATCCAGAAAAATACAATCAGCCAATTTTTTGGAAACTATCATTTTTTTGTGAGGAGGTTTGTGGCTGTTGATGACATCTTTTTGAAAGTATAAATTTGGAATGTGATTTGTGAGGGCACACCATCAAGTTGTGGCCGAATTTTTGTTGCCAAGCTTCAAATCTTTTAACAACTCCATACTTATTTCCTGTGGATGGATAATTTTGTTTGCTTTTAGAAATTGATGAAAACAGATCAAAAATCATGCTCTACCACCATAAACTGGAAAATGTAACTTTTTAAGGAGCAATGTACCGGTAGCCACAACAAATGTACCTCCATGGAAGCTTGCTGATTGAGTCCAAGTCAATTTGCCTCTGCCACTGAGTTCCTAAGTAGAGTAGATGACTTTGTCCTTGAAATCCTTTCATTTATTATTAATAGTCACACCCAATGGTTTTGTAGATGTTTTTTCCTACTTCCCACTTTCCAAGCTGCCCTTTCCCTCGTCTTCCATCTCCCAGCCCTTTGTCAAAAATGCAACCAGCCATTAGCCAAATAGATGGCCAGCTAACTGATCACTCACTCAGAAAAATTGTTGTTCCAATCAAAAGGAATCGAAACCAGGTTGGACACATGCAGCTTTTAGTTTGGATTTCAGAACAGTTGATTCATAGGTGTGTTTAAGAAGAATGAAAAATTCTTTAATGCTGAATTAGATACTTTGACTGAACCCCCAACCCCAAGTATTTGAAAAGGACTATGCTTCATATGGCACCTGCGCAACAGGTGATCGCCACCTTAACATGTTGTGCAGTAGCCTGTTTTTATCTGTTTGAATTTAGCAACAAGATCCATCAGTGTCTGACAGCTAAGTATAAGTTTGGGGTTCACTTTATTTGACCATACTATGCTTACCCTGTCAATCTTTTTTGTGTTACCCTCTAAGTACCAAATTAGTCTTGGTTCCAAGACCTTCCTGTAGTTTATTCAGTGACACAAACCATCACCAGATGACTTCCTATCACAAGCGGCTGGTATACATAAAAAGAGGGCACTGCCACAATGAATCTTACAAATGGTGCACCACAGTAACTTCACACATATGTCAGATTGTAACACCGTGAAAGGCGTCTTGGGCCCAAGACCAGCACCAAATATGATTACGAGCTTGGAATCTTCCAGTGCCCCCATTTATTTTTAAACCTGGTACATTTACATGTGTATGCATTTGGGTTCAGGTCAAAAAGGTTTGCCAACCTTTGTGCACACCATGGGAAAATGTGATTGAGTTTGAACATTACCATTGTAAAACATGCGCAGGTTGATTTATAATTGAATGGACATGTATTTGGCACGTGTATTACTGCACACAGTACCAGTAGATATTCTAACCAATGAGAGGAATTTACCTGTCTCATTTAGTTTGGACAGAGTCATGGCTTGGAATGTTTGAGAACAATTTTCGTTATTATTCACCATTGTTGTGAACTTATTATGCATGAAGGAAAAGTCTGAATGGTAAAAAAAATACAAATTATTTCATTTTTTTCAGAGCCCCAAAAGTGTAAAGTCTGGAAGTGTCTAAGTTTCTTACATGCATATTTCTAATTTCTAAACGAAATTCTCCAAATCGAAGGACCTTTGAAGTGCACTTTCTGCACTGACATCAAATTACACATTTGTGACATTAAGATCACATCTTACATAAAAACTCTTCCTTTGCATTCAGTTTGATAGTATTTGGTGAGAAAATGATGTGCTTTCATCACCTGTCGTGTGCTCTAGAAATAGTCAATAGTCATAAGCCATGTATTGATCTGAACTGCTGTCGTCTGTCTGTATTACGTTGATTCCCAATAGCAGTTAGTTTCCAAGGTAGTGGTGGTACTGTTCTATGTTCCCTGGCAATTTGAAATGAGCAGTAAGAGAAATATATAACTTGGAGGTGGGTGGATTTATTACACACTGAAGTGTGGCATTATTTGTTGAAGCTGTTTGACAAAAACGAGCCTGGGAAAGTTTGCCATATTTGGCCCTTAGCTTTCAGCTGTTGGAATGATAGATAAACTTCTTTGCAAGTAATCCCGTTCTTTTCATGAGTCAATCCAAGACTATCTCCCAGGCTATTGTGGCCAAGAGGCTGTGCTTTATTTGAACAGCATTGCACGGACGTGGATTTGGAGGATTTGTGGATTTGTTGCAGTTCAGTGACAATGGGAGACCTTTGACAACTTCCAAAATCCTGAAATCCATAAATCTATAGAGTATGAATAATTGAGTATGTGGAACATCGATCAGGTGTGGAATGTTGAGGCATGTTCTGTTATTGATGCCGTTGGGCATGCAAGCAAAGTGATTGTCATTTCTATGTTTTGTCAATATAATGTGAGAATATCCTTAAAAGTGTCAAATCAGTGCATTTTACAGTTTTAGTAATAGGAACTTTGCCAAATAAACTAACTTTCTCTGCGATGGAACAACAGTTGTTTAACAAGGCATGAATCATTGAGACAGTGGTTACACGGTTTTATAGAGCGTCACTTCTCTGGCTAACAATACCACTTGGTTCTTAAGCGATTATCTGGTACTAATCGTATTGAATAGAAAATCAGATTGGCCCTGTTGGACCAATACAGGAACAGCGTGGTGTTGTGCTGTGGGAACGGATTTGGGGCCAATTGAAAATAAAATCCTGTTTCTCTCCACTGGTTCAGAGAGCCCTAACTTAACTTAACAAAATTCTGAATTATTCAGAGTTTAGGGTATGTGTTGTAAAGAAAGTGGAGCTCAGAAAAACCAGGAAAAGAAAGGACAAGATTCATATTAAGCATTTCATTCGCTGACCCACTTTGCTCACCACTTACTTTATCTGTGCCTATGTAGTAGAAAAACCTACAGACATCAAGGGAATTCCCTAGCTCCAACCAGAGCAAACTTCCAAATGCAATGTGACCCCCATACATGTATATGACAAACAGTTTGGGATTTTTTTACACTTTAAGCTAATGTGCTCTACTGTTGCATCTTATATGGCTCTGCATGAAATGAATGGAAATTCACAGTCAGTGGTCCATATTAAAAGGAAACCCTTTCCTTACCGTGCATTTCTTTTAAATCAATATCCAAAAAATTTTTTCTGCACTATGTATGTGTAAATGCAAGAGATGATGTTTGCGTAGCATCAACTGTAAATTTGAAATGTGACCTCTTGAAGATGGTAATGCCCTCCTGATGACAAACAAAAAGGCTATTATGAAATCAGATACGAGACATTTAATTCACCCAGCCATTTTCCTTTTTCAGTTCTTTATGGCTGTTCCACCTCTTGCCAAACGATCAACCCTCATTATGAAAGAAAAAAGAAGAAGATTGTGGTGCACATTGTACCTGGACAAATCTAGAGCCATGTTCTAATGAATAGGATTGTAATTGGCCCTACAGTGCCATCCCTCTAAAAGAAGCCTTCTCACTATCCCCTCTAAGAAGGTTAACATGGTTCTGAAGTGAACAAGAGCCTTCCTAACCAGCTGCGTGTTTTGTAACAATGTTCCCATCAATCTAACAATGAAACAGGCGAAGTCTTTCTCATCGTAGTCAGGCAAGGTTGTTAAGACGTCTTAAGAATGTGCTCCCGCAATGTCAAGAAATCCGTCTGGAAGGTTTTGTTAAAAAGCATCTGCTGAAAAGACTTGCCTTGATACCAAATCCTCTGGTAATGGGCATTGTTTTATCTTTAACCAGCTTAAGGTAGTAACCTTCAGGAAACCTAGCCCAGTACCCAGGGGTATAACAGGGGGGTTACTTGAGACTGAATAGGGGACGATGGGTGCACATGTAGGTCCAACTGTGATTTCTCCTAATCTTCTTGGAAGGAGGATGATTGTAAGACACACCCAACACGTTCTGTATTCATTCTCCTCTGCATAATCGGCTTCTCCTTCAAGAGCCTAGTACAATATTTGGGCTGTGATGTCACCTCTTGCAAGCTAAGCAGCATGAGATTTTTCGGTTCATTCACCATTATCTTCAACGTGGCTAGGCCTGTCAGTGATTTGCTGACTGACTGACATGTAAGTTTTGCAACTCCTTGGCCTGGGCATATACATGTACATGTGGTTGCTACACCAACTGGCACACTACATATTTCTACTTTGTGGTTCATCAAAACTCTGCTATCCATTACTTCATTGTGCAGTGGACAAACTTCAAAAAAGGCAATTGTCTTGCTTCTCTCACTACCTTGTTAATTCTGAGTTTAAAAACAAAGATTGCATCGTTTTAAAATGTAAAGTCAGTTAAGATTGGTAAATTAATTAGTAGTTTGTAAATGTTTGGAAAAAGCAATGGATCTGTGGATGTAACTTCATAAAGTGCATGGAAATATAAAACTGTGTTTTTGTCTTCCCTCTTCCTACCATTACCACGCCCCCAAAAGGGACAAGGTTACCTGCTGCTATCATTTCAAGTTTCATTTATGAATTGGGTTATGTCCATTTGTTTACCTTGAGCTACTCTCCAAAACTGGCGGAGTTTATAAGTTGCATCAGCTTTTTCACACGAAGGTCACCATCATTTTTTTTGTTGAAAAAAAACAGGGAGAGTGAGTACCATGTTTAATATTAAGCCCTAAATGATCAATTACTTGTATTCTACAGACTGACCAATGAATATGTCTGACTAGTTTTACAACCCTGCTTTCAACTGTGGTTTTTATTCAACTTCTTTGTGGTTGTAATGCATGCTTCAATTCAAACTAAAGTAGATAATGTCCATTAAAAGTCCATCCCATGCTCATTCAAGTTTCCTTGCTCGTATTTCTTCATTCCAAAAAGACCATGTGATTGATATTTTGTGGTCTTACAACAGTAAAGAAACTCCATCACAGTTGGTAATTACCACTTTTTTGAATAATATGGCGCTCTCCTGCTAAGACTGGATGTGTCTATTCACAGCATCATCTATTGTGGTTGTCTCAACAAGTGTCTTACATCCTTTTGAGGTTTTCTCAACCTCATCTTCAGGTGAGCTTCTTTGCATTGATGAAGCCACCACATCCTTCTTGCAGTCTTTGAAGGCTTGGCTGATAATGAGAAGCCTCCACACGAAATCCAGATTTCAGGATTAACCCTTACATAACTTAGAGGATTATCTGCATGTTGTTGCTCCAACCATTATGTCTTCATGGTTGTATCACCCCCTGTGATTGGTCCATGCATCCAAAGGCAAATACAAGATCAAATCTCATTGGGGCAGTGTCGTATGAAAATTCTCTCCCAGGGAATTCTCAAGGGTCTTACATTTTGAGGGTTCAGACATTGATCTTGGTTTAGTTTTTTGCGTTTAAAGCAACATCTGCCCACTTCACAGCTTTTGAAGAATTGTGGAGTGGTGTCGAATCATTGAAATGACAGAGAAAGACATGACAAAGGCTGAATGAAACCTAGAGACAGACATGATTTCATCCCAGTGTCATTTTAGTTGGATTGAGAGATTGAATATTATAAGATTTCAATAACAACATCTGTCTGAGTCACAGATAATATTCAAAGGAATGGGATATGCTTACACCTCTCACAAATACTGCATACTAAAACACTCTTGACTTTCAAATTTCAGACACAATTTTTTCAAAAATGGTGAGACCATTGGATTGCAGATTTTACCCCCAAAAATGTCATATCAGAGTGAAAGCTGTGAATAAGTAGAGATGGCAGTGCATCTGCTCAGAACCTTGGACTGGAAATCAAGAAAACTTTATCACATTTTGTCCAAATCACACCATACTGTTAGATCTGAACTGCATGTGACCTTTGTACATGTACATGTCAATGAATCTTTTGGTGTGTGCAGTTGATTGACATGAACATCAGCAATTTAGACTGCAAGACTGCAACAGATAAAACAATCCAGGGTAAAAAAAAGTAGCACAGTAAACACAAGAAACTCACATTTAATGAGAAGCTGATGACACCTGCAGGGTCCTGTTTGATTCGCATGCAAGTGTAATTGGAGTTAGTAGGTTTAGTTCTCTGTTTTGCCTTATAAGATTGCATTCTGGTCAGCAAATATGACAAGTCAGTCGAGAAAGCTCATAAATTAATACAGCCTATTAAAAATTACTTTGGCAGTGTGTGTAAAACTGTACATAAGTGTATGGTTACAGGTTGCACAATGATTATAAATCAGCACCTTGCTCGTATGTTAGTGACACTATCAGACAGATGCAAAAAAGATGAACCGATCCTGACACGCAGATCAAATGTCCGTAAGACTACCATCTACATCTGTTGTATTGTAACTCAACCTGTTGACTGTAACATACTCTTGTAATGGACTTCAATTAATTACAATACTATCCTCCTTGCCAAGGTTTGTAAGCATGGACATGCCATTATGCATATGTAAATTAAGATGCTCAATAAATTTTTAATTGTCTTGACTATCTTGAAGCTCGCTATTGGCTAGTGTTTCAGGTGACTGTGTTGTTTTATAGATAAACATAGTGTTTCCAGTCCTTGTATCAACATATACAAAGGATTTGATTTCATTGGCTGTCAGGAAAAACATCTGGAATGGTTCCCTCCTTGCATTGCTCTTGACTCAGCATTTACAGTCATCAAACTTAAGTGATTTTTAATGAACACATCTTAGTGTGCAGTGAATATCTAACAGTTCTTGCGTTAGGACTTTTTTGGTCAAATTCTTTGGGGAATTGAAACAGTAATTGACTTCAGTAGACCATTTGTCCCCTTTACTGCATTGATAAGTAATCCAGTCAAATGTACCCGTACTATTTCTCAAAATAATCATTTGTAGTTGGCTACAGCAGTTGTATCTAATACCCAATCAAGGTTCTTGACAGCTCTATTTACCATCCCTTTGTTCATCCAAAACGAAGCTATATAGCTATCACTTGAGAGTGCCACCTCAGATTTGGTTGCTTAGCGAAGTAAACATACATTTACATGTATCATCTTTGGTCATATGTACACAAGAATATTTTAATTGATTTTATTTTATCTTGTTGTATAAATCGAATTACAAGCAGAAAACGTAAAGCACTACCAACAATTATATAATTACAAGATTGGCTAAGTGCTGGTCTATTCCATGGGCTAATTTCACCGAGTTTCCAAGTGCCAAAATGTGCTCAGCACAAAAATGTTTGCGAGGAAACTGATCCTTTGCCAGCCAAGGTCAAACCCATTTGTCCTCTCCTACAATCTTAGTCAAATCTTGTTGGGCCCCCAGCCCCCAGACCCCCTTTCAATGTTGAGTTTATGTGCATGGTCTGTGCTGTGTCTGGACATGACAACATGTTGATGGGTGGAGTGGGGGAGGGGACTGGAGAGCATACAGCTATTGCCAAGTGTCCCAAGAATTTTATCCAGGATTGTAGTACAACTCTGAAACTGACTCCCTCTGGCAGTATTAGTGGCCACATTTCCACTGCATCCAGTATTTCAGAGAGATTGTAGAGATTAGGCCTTTAAAGCCTGTAAAGTTTAACCCAGCAAAAACTGAGACACTGAGTCCCAAATGCCATGCTATTTATTGCTGGTGCTTTGTTCTCTGCAAATTTTTGCCAACTATGTACCTTGTAATGTCACTAAGAGACATCAATTTTTCTTCTGAACAGCTCCATGAACCTTGGCCTTCGCCATCTCGAGTAACCTGACTTCTCTCAGTCTTACTCCCCACAGAGTATCAAGTGCAACAAGCGTTAATTACAAATGTTATTTTTGATCTGCCGCCTCTTTCCAATCAGGCTTCTGTTATAATGAGTAGATAAATCATGACAGGTAGCCTTGCTGAGATGAATGGCTGGCTGGTCCAGCAGACAGATTACAAGCCGTCATTGGGGTGGTGGTACATCTGTACATGCCTCAGTAGGATTGCTACAGTGGGGAAGACTGTTAAAAATCGAAGCCAAGTTGTAACAATTTGCCAGGTGCTCCTAAAATGTTTGCTACCTGTGTATACACAGCATTTGTTGTTTATGTTCCCAACATAGCATGACTCCTTCGTACATGTTCCTTATAACTCGGTATCAAGATTACAATTAACAATAAATGCTGTTCTAATCAATGCAAATGGGTCATTCACATGTGTCTTCTGACATTTGGTTCATGTATGTGTTGATTGCGCAACATAGGTATCCCATGAATGGAATGACCTTCATGTTCACATCTAGATATCACAAGTAAAATTAGAATAGACAAAAAAAAAGGAATGTAAAATAATAAAAGATTCTTTTAATGTTAAATGAACATTCTTTTAAAAATTTGTTTTAAAGAGCACTTCCAAATGAAATATGTTCTTTCTGAATTTTACCTGTTTAAATAAATATGGAAGTGTCCAAACTGAGTGCAGTAACGTTTGTTTTACAACCTACTCAAATACTTTTAAAATGGATTTTTTTCTGTGCGTGTCAAGACGCGAATTCTGAAAAACATAAATGTCAGCCATTTGTTTATACGATGTCATTGAGGAGAAAACAGAAATGAGGAGAAACCCAAAGAGGCACAAGCACGAGCTACATGCACACACACAGGACCTACCATGATTTGCTTCACACAGGGAGGGAACAGCAGGAAAGGAGCTTAGTCTGGTATCCATGAATTGATAATCCGCAGTGAGGATTTATTTATAGATATTAGATAGGACAGCTTTTCAATCATAACGCAAGTCGACCCCCACGCTTATTTAGTGAAGCAGTATACACAGGAATAATGCATCATGGCATCCTGTGTGTACATACAGTACATTCCAGTCACTAAGTCACATGCTTCCCGAGATCCATGCACGTCTGGATCAGAAATTAAACAGAATCTGACAGTAGTTGGGAAGATTTAAGCGAGTATTCAGAGGAACTTAATGACGAAGAGTGAGACGAGTCAGCAAGTGGTGACAACTCGCAGGACACCCAGTCAGACAACGAAGGGAACACCAAGGAATCAATCATTCATGGTGAGGAGCCTTACTGCCTTGAGCCTGAGGTCCCCGTCATGGTGGACAATGTGGCACATGGCGTAAATTCTGCCCAGACAGTATACAGTTTATTTTTTCATAAACAAAGTGCTATGAGGCCTTTGAAGAAACCATTTCTCAATACAGTGATAATAGAGTAATCCATCCTATCCTGGCCCTTTCTCTTCTCCGAAATGCTTCTTCAGACATGCCGGATCGCTGCCGTGTCAAACTCGGAGTCAGAACATTTTTGACAGGGTAGGGAGACTTCAACGCCAAGACAGAGCCTTCTTCAGTCAAACTGGGATTTCAAACCCAACTTAGTCTGCAGTATAGTTGCTTCATCAGCAAAATTTTCTGCAAAATGCTCACCGCACATCAGAGACCACTTGGTCAACTTGAAATCTGACCGCGTGTGATGTGGTTGACAAAGTGGAACCCACTTTCAGCGTGTCTTCAAATCCCTCTTTGGAAACCTCAGAAAATTAACTTTGGGATTTTAAGGCAATGCTGAGAACATCCACTGACCACTCAGGATTTTTGCATGTTCATTATTTCGAACAATCCATCAAAACACGAAATAATGTCAGGAAAATAGCTAAGTGCATGCATATTTCTTACTTACACGTCCACATACACTGCGCACACACACACTGCTTGAACAGTACCGAGTAACACAATGACATTAAGGGGTCAGAAACAATACATCTGCATACATTAAACATGAATGTGGTTTTTGCAAAAGATGAAGCTGAATCATTTTGCGAACATCAAATTCAGCTTTGATTTTAGTACACTAAAAGAAACCTCATGCCATAAAATAGTTTTCTGACGGTATGGCAGGTGTATAATCTGTTATAAAATGAACCAAACACAAAACTTCAACTTCGTTAGAGGTGCTGTTTAAAATATGATTTGTTTGTTCAATGCAGAAGTACATGTAGCTGTGTGTAAGGGTACAAACACACTCAGCTTTTTAAAATAATTCATATTTAAAAAATGAAACCTGTGAAATATCTCGACTAAAATGAAGTAAAATAATATTTCAAATGATTGTTCAAATGTGTATAAAAATTTACTTTTTAAAGTTTACACAAAGGCTTAAATGATTAATTATCCTTTTTGGGAAAAGAAGTAAAATTGAAGAGTGGGAATGGCTAGAATGTGTTATCTATTTAAAGTTACATGTACTGAAAGTACTTTCCCCTTACCTGACAGTTGTCATAATGTATGCTTCTCTATCTAAGCTAACTAGGAAACATGTTAAAGAACTCCATGGTAATATAGTGTAAAATACATCATTCTTCCTTTTGTTGAAATGTCGCTTTACTGGTAGTCTAAAAAGAAACCTCGGATATTTTGGTTGAATTAACCCTTTTACATACTCAGAGTTGTGTATGTCCTGGGCATGATTTTTTTTAAGTATTTCAATTCAGTTTGTCTGAAAAGAGATGCTGTAAACATTGGAATGTATATAGTTTGTCCTTGCTAGGGTGGTGATTGGCTCTTTGCTACAAGAAATTCATTTTAACATTTACAGTAACCATATATAGCAGTCAGTCTCTGATTGAAATATTGAGTTATTTTCCCATTTTTTTTCCTCCGTGCACTACCCTTATAATTTTCCATTTGACATCTGCAAACCTTTCATAACAAATTTTAATGTAAATATTCAAATCCTGCCCTATGCCAATTGAACGTACACTGTGCACCATTAACCGTACTCCACTGTCAATCAACCATTATCTTGTGCTTTCATATTGAGTTATGACACCCCATAAAAGACCATCATTGAGAGCTGTTGACAGGATTTTCCCCTCACCACCAGAGTCATCCAAGTATCATGAGTATGCATACGTTCGCTGTCCCTTCTACGACTGGTGCACAGGGAATAACAAGTTTGTCTCTCTGCATGTGTTTTAGTTAATATCTTCACCGCTGGTGATGCATAGCGGAAAGACCTAATCCAACCTCATTCCATTTGCTCTTATTGCTGAGCCTCCAGAATTCTCAATGGGGTCCCCCCCTAGCTGGTCCTCAATAAGAAATTCCTCATTACTTCCTGATGTTCAAATTGGTTTCCTTAGCCTCATCTCCCACAGTATCATGGACGCCTGGGCGGTTTTTCTGATATCGCCGCAGCTCCACAGGGAGAAATTTTGCTGGGAAGTATATTTACGATTTCTCTTGTTCACCTAATCAATCTGACAAGGGGTCCATAAGGGAATCTGTGGGATTTTAAATCAAAACATGAGCTTGGAGCTGCGGCATGTGCTGGGAATACTGCTGTGGCCTACCCAGTCAGGACTCACTCGTAGTTTATTGCCAGCACACTTGGCCGCCCTCGCCTTCATCGCCTCAGCATTTAGGTGGCCATCCGTGATATTTGCCATCCACTCCGATGTTTTGCTAAGAATCTGATCGAGACAGAGTCCATGGAGCCCTGCTAATAAACCATTCAGTATGTGACTTTGGCTTGTGATTGCTTGCTGTGTGGACAAGACTGTCAAAGTAATGAAAGCTAGGGGGATACCTAGGTGACCACCTGTCCTCAAATTAAACAGCGTGTTTAATAAGCTGATGACATCAAGAACAGTGCAAGTCCAATTTTATTATCAACTCCTCTGATTGTCTCCTGACCCATTTGATTCACTGATCTCAAAAGTCATCCCCCCCTCACAAAGAGATCTTTGATATTCTCCGCTTGTTTAACATTCTGTTTGTTTCTTCTTTCATCAGGCTGCCACTGTCTCTAAAGGCTAAAATTGACTTGTCTCTTCCTACCCTGTGTGTGAGTGACTGTGAATGTTCACATTTTACACTTCCGTGTTTAAATCTCTCATTGCATGTTTTTCAATTGCACCAGTTGTATATTGTCATTTTTGTGACTGTTGATCGATGAAATTTTATCCAGGTGTAAAGACAGGATCTAGCATATTTGCTTTACTTCAACCTTTGAGATATACCAATGTTGAAACGTCTATTGTCTGAAACTTTTGTTATCATGCACGTTTTCTGTATGACCACAGTTTTCCTTGAATTTTGCATCATTTGACCTGTGCTTGTATTATTCAGCCTGGTCTGTTCTGCAGAATATCTTTAACATTAACTGGAGGTTATATTGGAAGGTTCTTTGAGGTTTTGTTCATGTATTAGAGGGCTACTTGGTAGCTTGTACAGGTGTCCTCATTCAGTTGTTTGCCCGTTATTTCAGGGAGAAATTAGGGTTGTGTGAGTGGGACCTTCTTCTTTCTCTTTTTGTATTGTTCCAATCCATCTGTTGTTCATGTCTGATGAGAAATACAAATTCATGTAAAGGCCAGTGACTTCCACCTTGTGCAGGTATCTGAGAGTCCATTGGCTGCCTTGCAGTCAGTAGTCTGTTTGCACTTTACACATTCCATGGTGTGATGTTAGCATCAATATTTCATATATAATTCCTACCTGCTGCTGATTGTATCCAGGTTTGTTATTAGGAAGGTCTCATTGCCAAGCATGTTGTTCGCAGGTTGGAACTACACAACTTCAATTTGATCATCATTGAAACTAGACCAGAGATAAGCATAAATAACTATTAGGCTTACCAGGGACATTAAGTGTTCCTCAATTTCAACTATTCCGTCACTTCATATAATGACACACATCACAAATTCAGACAGATTTCTAAAACCAAACAAAATGAAGTTATGACGTACATGTACATGTTGGTAATAGAGTGAATGCATCAAATTAACTGATAAATTTAATAAATGCTTGATTAGTCTGTGGTTGTGGAAGAACATTGCAGATGTAGGTAGAATAATATTAAACTAACAAATTTATAACTATCCAGAGAAAGTCATTGTTACCAAAATAAAATATATGGAACATCCATAATATCAAACAATGTTTGCTACTCCCACACATCCTATTCAGTTGGTGTTTTTTTTTACTTTCTCTAGGAACTCCTCAATCTAATAAAAAAAACCACTGTCAGGCATGTTCTTCAACCCAATAAATCATTGTGTTTTACAAATGAGAGAAATCCCCCTCCGATATTGAACATTTCCCCTCCAATTGAATGCTTTTTGTTCTGGATTAAGCACTACCGACGTCATTATAAATTGTGACTGAAATAAAAGAACAAGATATCTCTCCTTCCTGCTCCAGTGGGTCCACATTGTTATCAGCAGTTTTGGGGGGCCATAGTTCCTTCCGATGTCATTAATCAAATGCATTGTTCTCTTGTCTTCTGATTGGGTTTTGCTTTAATAGATGTGTGGATAGATTGCACTTGTCAACATAATTACAAGGAGGTTTTCATGACCAATTGTTGAACTCAATGGTCATTATTTATGAATGAGTAAAAGTACATTTGGTGAATGTCCTGTCAGGTTTTCTCTTCTTACTCCTTGTCAGTGAATGCTATGAGGATTAAGTTATCAAAAAAAACACTGCTTTGCCCCTTCAAAAGAAAAAATCAATCAATTTCTTGTTGCAGCTCCAATATTCTTTGTTCATAATTTTTTCATTTGTTTGTGTAACAATGATTCGGCCAAATTGATATATGTCTGTAAGAATATGAAGTTAAGAGATGTGCAAAGCAAATTAATCACATTCTTGAAGTGGTTTAGCTAAAAACAATAACATTTCTAAAGATTCCAATTTGTTTTGTGTGTATTGGCATGGAGTAGCCATGTGTAGTAATTAAATAAAGTACCATGTCATATTTCAAAAACTCACTAAAATACAAGATATATCCCTGTCTGACCTGAGTCAAATGTAAAATATGTTAGTATTTTGCCTCAAGTGTTTGCCTGACCCTGCCATGAAGCACAGCTAAATGGAGATGATCTGGTAACAGGTTACATTACACAATACATGTCAACCCATTTTACCCCTATTTCTCCCTTCCTCATTCATGTACCCCCCTTCCCTACTCCACAGTACCACCTCTGACATTAAGCACAATCATCCCTCTGATTACTCCATTCAGCCCCCAGGCTATCTTCACAGCAATCACCAATCCTCCTCCCTGATTCCACTATTCCTCATCAACCTGTTCCTACCTCCATTCAGACCAATGCAGCCAATTTGGCTTCCATCCATTCCTGTCTGACTGAACCTGTCATTTTACGAGTGGACAAGATCATTACGCTGATTGGGTTTTGGTAAAATACTAGTTTTACACTTGGATTATGAGCCTATTGATCATCGCACAGATGAGGAGTAGCAGAGTGGGTTTAGTCTGTTCCTGCTGCAGATTTTTTGTTGACACTTTATTGGTAGTTATTCCTGTTATTATTCTTTCATTCTTACACAGAATTCGCTGCATTCAACATGCTTACCATCTGTCTTTCTAGTAATGGTTGATGGGCTGGGGGGGTAGTAGCCACCGCTTGAGGAAAACAAAATCCTTGACAAAGAAAATAATGAAATTGGCAGTGTCACTTCTAACTTTTGGCCTGGCAGTATGAATGAGCGGCCTAATATGCATTTGTTGATGTTAACTGTGCTTGACTGGCACCTAGGCTCATTTAATACCCGTATGGTCATTCAATATGTTCAATTCAGTAGACCCACCCTGCAGTCTGATGCATTGAACAACCTGTTTTATCAGTGTGGCAATGTTCAAATAAAACAGGAGTGAATTTAGCTTGTTATCAGATATTTTACAAAATGATGGATGATGGTTGTTACTCAGTTTGAAAGAGGCATCTAATGAAGTACTAAATTAACTTGATGCCTGAAATGACAGGTTTCATTTGTGTCCTCTGTTCAATAATTTGTTCATGCACCTGCTGACAAGAATTGAAGCAGGCTTAAACGGTACATTTTCTCCTGCCCATGTACCTGTCCCCTAGCACTTCCCCACCTATTCTTAGTGATAGCCTCTGAGCACACTTCTCCTGTATTCAGATACCACTTCTGGGATCTATGTTATAAGTTCCACCCAAACTGAGGATGTGACCTAGATTCACCACCAATCTGCTCCGAGTCCTTCCTCATTAAATCTCCACCCACAGACAGTAGCAGCTCATCTTCCAGGGGCAGATCCAGGAATTTTTCCGGGGGAGGGGGTGTTCAGGATGGAGTTTTTTTTAATGTCTCTTTTTTTGCGGACAAGCATAAATGAAAATGAACCATTACATGACATATATTGTTCACAATGATATTGATGCACTTACTTAGTTATGTCCTATTATTTTTCCCATTTTGTACCCTTTTGGGAGGCAGGGTTTCAGAGTGGGGGGGGGCGGATCTGCACCTGTCTTCATATGTTGTAATACCTCTGACTTCAATTAGCATTTACTAATCCCACCCAAATTAAAGGCATGGTCCAGTCTTCCATATCTTTTCCATGTCACTTTTACCTTCCTTCATTTGGCTCAGTATACAATCTACTGTCTCACTAAATCTTGCAAGGCATGGTCCCGTCTTCCGTATTCAAACACTCCAGTGTTGTAGTCGAGTACTTTTGGAGTACCAAGTTCTGTGCCAAACATTGAACTAGTTAGGAGGGAACAAAGCTGAATTACATGGGCATTTGAAGGTATATGTACATGCACAAGGGTAAGATTACAAAGTAGAATAATGGCTTCAGATTATTACTAAAGGAATAAATATGCGCTTGGCTGGTCTTAAATGCACATTTAAGACGAGCTCAGGAGAATGGTTGCAACTAATGCCCGAGCCACTGGTGAGGGCATTATCGGCATTCAGTGTAACGAACGTCTAACTAACATTCAAGACCAGCCAAGCACATATTTATTCCCATTCATAAATATCTTTTTAGTCAGAGAATCAAAAAAGTGAATATATGATGGATTTCCAGCGATTTTGCCCAGGAATTTACTTTCATTTTCCCAAACTCCCCCTATCCATTTTATGGAAAATGCCTTGTTCAAATTGACCAATTGGCATACTCGTGGTGAGTCGCTTGCGCACCGGCTGTTGACCAATCAGAATCGATTAAGCTGTCTTGTATTCAGGTGCCAGCACTTGATTAACGCAGCGGGCATTATCACTTCTCAGCGGGCATTATCAAATGTTATTTCACTGTCAATTTGCACGTTGTTGAAAAGGTATTCATGAATGTTTAACAGAAATTAAGTTTTTAGGATAAAAGTAATTGAAAAGTACTTTTCTTCTTAAACTTAAATATTTAAACTGGGAGTGCCTGAAGTCTTACATTTACATGTAGTTTGTAATCTTACCTGTGCTTTTACCATCAAATTCCTATGTACTCCAGCTTTATTCCTTCTTACCCAGTTCAATATTTGGCAGAGAACCTTGGTGCTCAAAAAGTATTCCACTACAACACTGCTAACACTCCCCGCTTCCTTATCAGTTTGCCTTCCTTTAGCCTCGCCCAAGTTCAAGATGATTCAGATGTTTCCCAAGTCACTGCCTTTCATCACTTTCTGATCCATTTTCATGTCTAATAATGGCTTCTCATCTGCTGTCTTGTAACACTTCAAGTCTGTGCATCATGAAATCATCACCTGGGGCTTCAGTGTGTCTTCACAGCTTTTTGAATGAATGACTGTATGTGCGAACTACACTGTACTGGTGAGATTCAAGTCTCACATCTTTGGGTGGGGTTCAAGTTTAGGAAGGCACTAGTTGTAAAGGATTGTTTTTACAAAATTGCTTCTTTTCACCAATTATCTATCCAAAAAAATCAGCATTGTTAGGAATTTGTTAGATTTCTTCACAGGTGTTGGAAGCAGGGGGCATGACCCCCACTTTTTGTAGGAGCCATAATGGGATGGGGCTTAATAGATCAACCTATTAATGGCCGATGCTTGATGGTCTCACAACTGCCCCCCCTTTGAAAATCAAAAATTCTGTTGCCGTTGGATCACTTAGGTGTTTACTGTTTGTACCCAAAAAATGTGTTGAATTTATTTCCTTTTTAAGTGTAATGTATATACATACATATACATAGAAAATTTAAAGTAAGGGTTTTCTCATTAATTTATATATTTCATAACGAAATACGGAAGAGACCTATTGATGTTTTGAATCTGTGCTGATAATTTTTCCTTTCTACTTTTATAACCTGTGGTCATAATTTGTCATGGAAACTGTTCAGGTGGCTTGTGAGTGTCATTCCTTAATTGAAGACGTTTCCTGTCAAGGAACCCTGATAGGCAATGCTGGTCAGTGTCTTCATAGTTAATAGTTTTTCAGCTTATACACACCCCATTTCTCAATCGAACCAATCACCAAATTTGTTGCTGAGATGTGATCGTCACTCCTTCCAATCTGAAACGGAGCAGCAACGGATACCAAGACACTTAATATAGCCGCTGCCACATCCCCCGTGCCCTGTGTGCAAATTTATTCCCCAACACCCATCCGATAAAAATGACCCCAACATGCGACAGTAAAACTAGCTGAATTCGAAACAACACCCTGCCATGGTGCCATGATATCGATACATGTTAAAACAAATTTACCCTGAGCAGTAGATTGTTGGACGACTCATCTCTGGCAACTGTTAAAGCATGGATTGTTCGGATCCACCCACCGGCGTTATAAACCGTGCTAGGCAAACTCTTTGGTGCAGCCCCCTAGTTGTGAAAACTAGCCCCCAAGGTTGTCCCAGGAGAGAACGATGATTGATTGTGGAGCCACTTTCACAAAAGGAACCGACACTGCAGATGTGCCGTCAAACTCAGTATAATAACTTGGGTGTCAGGTTGAGTTGAGTGGAGAATGCTAACAATCATGGAGATGTACTTGGCATTTAGGAAGCCTTTTCATTTCAACTCCAGCATTTCAAATTTAGTTATTATTCTGTTTAATAAGTACATGTATTATCCAACAGGAGGTTTTGTGAATCAAAGAACTTCATCTGTGACCTTCATTTCAATTTCAAGAAACATTTGTTAGTTTCTCAAGTATTGCATTCAAAATGCAACCAAATTCCATTATTTATGAAAAAAATGAATCATTATTGTAGTACACATACTTTAGCAGTTTTCTGTACTTCCATTTGCACTCACCAAATCAAGACTTGTATCCAAAACTGCCCAACTGCAGCCTTGGAATATCACCTGATACTTTTCCTCCTCTCATGAGAGTACATTGTAAAGTCTACCGAGATATGTGACTTTCTACACTGTTGTCCCATCATCCCTTATTGGGAATATTTACTATATTTGTATTCTCACTTTACTCTTGTGTAAAGCTTTCAACAACTGTTGTCAGTGTAGACATTGGTCTTTGAATTTTGTAGTGTTTCCATTTTGCCCAAAATGCCATTTGAAACGGATGATCCCTGAATTGATGTAAAGTTACTGTATCATAGTGCATGCCAACCCAGTCTTGAATGTTATGGCTTGATTGCTCCAAACCATCCTGTTATGAAGGATTCAACAACAGTTGTGAATGCTTGCGTGTAGAGTCTTCATCCCTGTATCCTCTTGGGATCGTCTTCTCTTACCATCTGCCTCCCATCCTTCCTCCTCTCTGTCTCCCCCCCCCCTGCCTCCTCATCAGTATGCCGATGGGATGCAATCCTCATTGCTGATTCCTTCAGCATCCCTGTCCATGCTGTGATCATCTGTGAGACTTGGCTAGGGAGCTACTGGTCAGGTGGACTAGATAGGAGAGGCTGTGATAGGAATACTGATGGTACTGAGAGTTAGCACAGGGCAAGCGATGTTTACACCTCCGATAAGATTCCAATGAAGTGAAGATTTGTGCTTTGAGCCTTCAGGCTTAATCTTAAAGAGATCATCACTGATGATTTGTTGATGATAATTACATCAGGTTAGCTAGGACTCGCTTCGCACACTCATATCATGTAATTGACATTTGGTCTGGTTTCCCAAAAACATGTGGTGTGTTTGTTTCTGGATTGTCAGCTTTGCCTCAGCTTGCTACCTTGTACAAAGATTAGAAAGCATTTGCCAATGCATGATACAGCCTTATGGGCAATTGGCTGGAATCTAAGTGTGTCTGTCACAATTTTTACATCCCTGCAAAAAGTCGAAAAGCATAATCAGAGGCTCAACCTCAGTTATTCATCCCTCAACAGATCATCCCTCAACAAAATGGCTTAACCCTATCATTTATATTCTTTCAGCCAGGCTAGGACAATTTCTTGACATGTTTTTTTAGTATCCCTGATGCTGTTCACAATCGCAAATAAAATTTCCTTCACTTGTGCTTTACACCAAGAAGTCACAAAGACAAAACATAGAAAAAAATTGGAAATGTGGACTAACAAAAAATATTTACAGAATTCTGAATTATTCTTAAATGTTGATTTTGGGGACATTTTGTAGATTTGACAATTGAAATTAGACAGTTGTTAAACAGTTGGTCCAGATACTAGAGCTTGGCCTCATTTCAAGTTTTGGTTTTACTTTTCAGGGCCCCAGATTAAAATTAGTCTTCTGTCCTACCTCTTTCCTTTTTTTTCCTGTCCCAATGTAGATTCATTCCAGCTAAGTGCTAATTCCTGATCGGATTAACGACTCCTCAATTACTGTCTAGGGTTCACCTTGCATGTCCACTGATGACAATTAAATATTTGCAGAGAGGGAATTGAGTTATTACTAATTCATTGAGCATGTGGGAGCCCTGGCACTTTGGTGTCGTACATCACCGGATCCAGCCTCTTCCATTCCCTGCTTGCAGCCACTCCAAAACCATTTTTCAAACTCTCTGTCAGGATGGCTCAGTTGCCCAATTAACCAGGAGACCAGATGAACTCACAGTGTAGTTCCTTGAACTGTATTTTGTGCTCATAACCTGTCATGCCTTGGTAGGTCAAAAATCACTGACCTTTAGAAGGAATCGTGGGAAATGTTAGTCCCATCAGCTTATGGATATGGATGTGAGCAAGTGGTTGCTTTGAATCTCATTGGTTGGGAGTGGTTACTTTAAATCGCATTGGTTGGGATTGCTCAACTTAAGTGCTATGATTGGCCCTAAGAATCTCTGCACTCCTTTAATCAAATATCATCACAGTGCCTATTATGATCAATAATGCATTCAAAGAGATGACTGGTTTGAAAACCTGAGTGGTTGCAATAGTGGATACAGCACTTAAAAAGTCAAAGGAGCATCATGATCTGCAACACTTTTGCAGTCTTTAGTTTTGATTGTAGAAATTCAAATCCTACAGATGTCATTTCAGGGTCATGATGGTCTCTTAGAGCAGGTAAGTATTGCAATCAGGAACGTTCATTTAATCATTCATTTTCATTTGGTTTTGTTCTTCTGTTTGTAGTCTCTCTAAGCGAAATGCATTTGTTGAAGACTCTATCACAAAAGATGACTGTCAGCGTTTTCTGGACTCACTCCTCTTCAAAATGGGCACAAGTTTGGAGCAGCTAACCTTATGGGTGGGGGAAACATTCAGCCATGATGGTACCTCTTGACGAGGTTTGTTTCTCTTTTACTCCATTTTGTTTTAGTCCTAAAGCCTCCCCCTACTTTCTCAGTACCTAACTTATTTCCCCTTTTTGTAACTTGAACATTCCCACAGAACAGGGGAAAAAGCTTTCTTTCCAGAGCAATACATTTTTTCAGTAAAGTTTTAGATGCAGAATGAGACTGAGGTCTTAAATGGAACCTGACCACGATGCACAATGAAATCAGAGAAAAATGATTAACCCTAACAGTCCTCAATCCTCCAACAGGTGAAGGATTGAGGACTGTTAGGGTTAAACCAACTTACACTCTGATTTAGCCCACCACACAAACTAACTTAAGCCTCATAGAGGTCTTTACATATATTTATCACAAGCACAAAATTTGAGGCACACAATAGACCGATTGTGTCCACAAAGTCCTGTGACCTACATTGGTATCAAACATCAGCCAACATAGCATCCTCCCATAACAAGTGTGTCATAAGTGTCATTTACCAAAATAATGCTGACGGTAGGCATAGTACTCAGTCTACTGATGTGCTGAGCACTATACTGAAAATTGGCTTTATTTTTGGTAAACAACACATATGACACACTTTGCTATGGAAGGATGCCATATTTGTTGATGTTTGATACCCACTATAGGTCATGTGACTTAGCTGGTGCAATCGGTCTAAAACCCAAAACCTTCAGAACAGCTCTCCTGACTTCATTTTTCTCTTAGCCAGGACTAAATCTGCTGCAGCCAATCAGAACTGTGAACAGCAGATGGAGTTTGTTCTTACTGATTCATTGCTCTCATCTCATCAATAAATTAAGTCTACTATTCAGTATTAAGACATCAGCGTTAATATTACATTGACATTATTAACGATGTGACATCATCTGTTGTCTGTGCTTCTCTTCCCATATTTCCATATATTCATCAGGCCAGCATACTGTACTTTTGTCTGGATTGATAATGCCCCGATTCACTTGATATTTTTGTTCTCCACTATTTGTCCTGCTTTCTTCAGGCTGGTAAATGTGTTGCATGCTGTTGTTATTGACCAGATTTTTTTTTGGTTGTTTTGTCTGTTTGTCCCATCTTTTTGCATTGTGCCTGTCTTTTTATTATATCTGATTGAATCAGTCCAGATGCGAATCCCCAGACAAAAAAAGTAAAAAATGGGGAGAATAATAAACCATAACTAAAGTAAGCGCACCAATACCATTGTAAACAATGTATATTGTTTCATCATTGTTTTTGCTTGTCTACAAAAATGAGACATTAAAAAATTGTCCGGCCTGACTCTCCTCCCCCAGAAAAATTCCTGGATCCCCCCTGTAGTCATGTCTATCACATCCATTTCATTTTGCATGTGCTAGGTTACTAGCCCCTTTATTTTCAACCTCTCTTCACACCCTGTTCATCCTGTCTTTGCCCATCTCAGTTATTTCATGTCCACTCTCCTCAACTCTTAATCCCCTCCGTTTCCAACCTCATTCCAGCCAGCCAAGCCCCACTGCATCACAATGTGCTTGTACTTGTATTACCATGTTTGTCTGTATGTTTGTCGCTGTGTCTGCATGTATTTTGTGTCTCTTCTCCTTACCCCATGGTTCCCTCTGTTTCCAACCTCAGTCCACCCAGCCAAGCCCCTCATTGATTGATGATGTGCTTGTATCTCCCATCCCCCTGTGCCACTCGTTGGTGGACGTGATTATGATATTATGATTCTGTCTTGACACCTTGCCGGCAGGTTTGGCCGCGGCTCGGCAGCTGACGATGAAACTGCATCTGTGTCATTCCTTCTTCCCCATCAGAAGATAGGAGGACACAGGCAGTGTGGCAGATATCACTTGGGATTTCTCCAGGTGCTGGCTTGTCCTCTTCATATTCTCTTCATTAAATGCTTTCTTTGAACCAGATGGACTGAGTTAAATATTCACTTCAACCCGAGAGCCCTAGGCTTTGGACTTGGATACATAGCTAAACTATCTCATTTGATGGGTTCATCCCTGTTTCTTTATACAGCAATTATGTGGTCATCTCAAGCATATAAATTCCAGCTTTTGGTATCGGTTTGGGGAGAGTGTTGGTTATTGGGCATGAAAAGTATTTTTTAAAGGTATTTGCATAAACCCTTCAAATTGCATTCATATACCACAACCATTTCTAATTCGATACTGTTTTTATTCTGTCTCACTAGAATTTATGTTGTTCTAGCATAAACCTGTAAATTGTGTAAACAAAAGAATCTGTTTTTAAGTTGTTCATTATTCTGTTCAGGATTGTTATTTTATTCACAGACTGTAGAAGTAAGTTGCGTTTTGGGCTTGTCAAAAAGTATTAATACCCATCGCCTTAATGATGCGGCTTTTAGTTTCAAAACAGTGTACCTTGGAAGAAGTCATAGCCATTGGATTTTAAAACAACAAATATTTTAAAGGATCCATTAATTATTGTACACTACAGTGCACATTTTATAAACATGCATGGTGTGTTGGTGCACCTGCACGTCTGTGTTTGGGATGTGGCAAATTCTCTCCTTTGGATTAATAAATGTTACCTGTATTGTGCTTCCCATCAAGATTTTTTACTTTGTGTTGTGACCTTCGCCTTCACCTTGGCAGAATTCCCTTATTTTACCGAACATGTTCCTTCTTTCATTGTCGTGTGACCTTTTTTGTCATCCCTTAATTAATGCAGTTTGTGTACTTTTAATCAGACCTCGCCTCCAGTCTAAGTTATCCACTCTACATGTGTCATACAAAGGGGTCATACCAATCATACACTACCACCTAACAAGGAAGATTTGTATCTTCAGATTGGTTCTCGACTTTTGACATTTCTAGACAACTCTCCCTTTTAAAAAGCAATCCATCAACTTGTCATCCAGTATAGTAACCCCCCTCCCCGACAAAAAGTCCATAAAATATCTTCTCCCCTCTTGTTATCTGCTTCTCGGGACCTTGTTTAAGACGTTATAAAAATACCGGACTGGTCTAGATTGAATAGGATGAGAAAAAGCCTCAGATTTACGAAAGCAGTTCCTTGGTTATCTACTTAGATCCAACCTTCACTTGTCCATTATCAAATTCCCTTGGTAAGTCTCTTAAACCTCTCTGTCAACAACATGTCCATATCGGTACTCTGACCAGGCATGATGTTATGCTGATTTCCCGTATTTGATTTGTTTTGGTGTTTAAAATGCACGCAGTTCCGTTGTTTGATGTACGGTCTGAAAATTCCTGAGATGGAACTTCCATGTGTATTGAGAATCCACGCATTCAGCCTATTGTGATTGTTATTAATGAATTGTAATGAACAAACAGAGGTCTGAGAGAAATGCCATCTTATGGGAATGGGATTTTTTCAATGTAAGTTTTGTAGCATTTTTTTCATCAAGGAATGCTTGAGTGTCGTATCCCTTCTTGTTGCCTTCTCAGCTTTACCCGGCTTAGTAATAAGCGATGCGGGTCCCTGATCGATCGAAGTTAACCTGGGAATCCGTTGCTTTAATGTTCACTTATCCGCTGATAGACCTAGTATATCCACCTGATCCTAATTAATAAAGCAAACTGGGACTTTTTGAGACCTGTGGTGGTCTTTGTCAGTTTCGTTTTAAACTACCTGCTTATATCTCAATATTTCGTTCCCATCCACTGATGCTTGACTCTACTGCTTCAAACACAAAGCCCGTGTTTCAGTGATGGGGTCTCGGATCGATCTTGTTTGCAGCTTACCGTTAGTGAATCTATCCACGATCCACCAGCATATTTTGTCGACCTACGTCTCGCCCAAGGGATACCTCGGAGTCACTGTCCACCTTATCTCACTACCGCCAGTATTTTGCTCCCATGGTAACAAAAAAGAACAAATCTTTGACTTCAAGAATCTACATAATCTTTTGTACTTGTTGTTTGAGTAGCTTTGAATGCACACGTCGGGAAAGAATAGCTAAATGTTTGCTCGATAAAACCGCCGATTATTCTACTGGTAGAAAGAAATATTGTTTCTTTTTTTTCTTTTTGAACGATTTACGGTTTTAACCTTTGTGTTCTTTAGTCTGTAATCGTGAAAGCCACAACTAGAAGATGATTTATTTCTGAGAGAAATTTGTCGGTTTTGTGTAGGAAGTCATTTGACCAAGTTTTTCTCCAGTTCTTAGCATCGTCAAGCACGACTCGCCTCTTCATGTTCATCAAAACCAAAAAATTATGCCGATGAAAGGCTTCCCATATCGTGTAGATGCCTCATTGGGCAGAATTACAATGAACGCGAGTTGGTTTTTGTCAAAGCAAACGAGCTTCTTTTTAGTCCGTTTTGGATACACGTGACTACCCATATTTTCTTCTAACTAAAGCAAACATTCGAGGCGCCCCAAATCGACAAAGAAAAACGGAAGACTGAATTGTACCATGCACCCAGCATTATCATATCTACACTCCGAAAATGGCTATATCTTTCGTTTTCAACCACTCTACCAGCGTTTTGTTTGGTAAAAGAAAAAAAATCAATGCGTATTTCAGACAACCGTTTTGTTTGCATTTGTAAATCCAGCCCATTCAGGCATTAAATAGTAGTTGGCATTTTTCATTGAATTTCATAGATTTTATCCATTCAACACCACGAGTTCGTGTTGTGTTTACCTAATATTAACCTGGTAATGTTCCCATTCCATAGTCCTCGTTCATTATCTTGCTTATAATTAATTTAGATTTCCTCAACCGCATCGATTTGGCCATAGATTCTAGACATCTATCGTCCGTATTAAGAAATGATCCATCCCTGGCTTGAAGAAACTATTGTGAGAAATTTCTTGTTCGTTTAACAGCTGTGTCTGTCCCAATACGATTCTTATCTGGCTATTCAAACACGGGGCCCGATTGTGCAAGCTTTCTGTTTCGACATGACGTTAGCTATGTTTTTTTTTCTAGTTTAATCTGCACTGGATTATTCCGATATAAAAATTCACAATGGAAAAAATCAAGCCCAACTTCACCATATCCAGTAAAACAAAGTAATTTTATTCAGATTGTCTGGTTCTGTCTATTTTGCATATAATAAGAATCATTAACACAAACTTTGATTTACCGTGTTTCCCGGTAGTGTCACACAATTTAGAGGTACATACACTCACGTTATTTATTTCCCAGATTTGTTTCCAACCTCATCCTGACTCCTACTCCTAGTTTATTTCCTATAGAGGCTTTGCGCGGTGGCCATCTTGCAGGGCAGTTCTTTTGTTCCATAGGAAACCTCCTTGATGCATACCCTCTAGAACAAAAGTATTGGCCTGCAAGGTGGCAGCCATGTAAACCTCAATGCTCCTCCCATTCTTGCTGCACCTCGGCGTGGATTCTACCCGTACTAGCCAATTTCCAACATTTATATTCTATTGCCTCATGTTCCCAGAATAAGTGTAAAGCATGAAACATGTTTAAAAGATGACTTGTCAAAACAATATCTTGAGTATTCTTAATTCTAAGAGGGGAATCTCAACTTCATTCTGAAAGTACTTCAAAGTTTCTGAATAAATTTAGATCATAACAATGGTGTAAGCTACGTGCTATTTCCACTTCAAAATGTGTGCGGCCATTTTCGTTTTAAACATTACTTACAGAATAATTTTTTGTAAATATATTACACTTTATACAATATTCACAATATACGACAAGTTAGTTTGCGCTGTTCAGCGTGACTGCGTGGCACAACGTGCATAACCTATTGTCCAAATCATGTCCAGTGTCGTGACCATGTCGTTATCATGTCACAATCAGGTGATGATGACGTTCCCATCACATGGTCAGTACGCCCATCATGGATGTTGCGCTTCTCTCTTGGTCAGGGTGTTGTGTCTCAAAGTGTCTGCGGAGATCCACTTTCCGTTGGAAGGCACGCCCACAGATCTTGCATCCAAACGGTTTGTATCCCGTGTGTTTACGGCTGTGCGTGATAAGGTTCGAAGACTGGCTGAATGCTTTACCACACACGAGGCATTTGTGTGGCTTCTCACCTAATGCACGGAGAGAAAAAATAATTGAATATTGAGTTCTGTGTTGTAGGGATCGATCAGCATGAATTTAGTATTCGACAACCATCGATTGGAAATCGGATTAATTGCTAATTTGACGGAATAAGCAGAATTATTTGATCTAGATAAATTGCTAAATGTCAGTCGATTAATCCGTAATATATTAAAGGATGGTTTCGATAGATAAGATCCAACGTGTTTTATTTATTTGATTTATAACAAAACTGCTCAACAGTGATCCTTGTGTACTGTGGCAACATTCCCAGTTGTCCTCTATGAACACTCAAACAAACGAGCCAAGCACTCAACCACTTCACACAAACCTAAAATGATTCTCGCTCTGTTCTATTTCAACTAGAGTACAACAGACAGCCACTTGAGAATACTTAACACCAAAATATTGGACTAATGAAGACCGTGTGACCAAACAAAGAGCCCTCAATCTTGCCAAAGTCTTGTAACTTCCTCCTTTAAAAAACGTACAAGAACTTCAAAAGCTGCCAGGCACTCTGTTTATGCTGTAACTTGCCCTGGGAGTAAGGTGAAGTTTTAAAAAGGAATTTTAAAATCAATGTTACTATTTTTGGCTGGTTGACCTGTTAAATAAGTGTCCTCAAAACGAGGAAAGATCCGTACATGACAGGAAATATAACGCTAAAAATCTGCTTGTTCTGACAGATTGGTTTCAAAACGTACTTTTTTAAAATTGCAGAGCCGCCAAAATTATTGTTCAAAGGCAGGAACATTTCAGCTTGAACATTTCCAGTTGAAATTCCGGGCCAGATGTTTTCACGACAACATCTCAAATGACAGGGCGCCTCTCCCCGCCACTATTACACGGATTTCAACCAAATTTGTCGGGAGCGGGGGTTTGTAACCAATTTTAGAGGGTGTTCTAGCGTGCAGAGTCAGTTTTGTTGGCGGGCTCGTTGGTGCGTATGTACCCGCCTCGCGGCGTGCCTTATAGGTGTCTCGCCACTATACCCCTCCATCCCATCTCACCTCAACCTCGGCTCGCATAGCGCCTCATGCATGCACAAATTAACAGCAAAAAAGCCAACACTCCTCAAGTGTAAGAATCAGGAAGATGCCGATATCAAGACGGGGCGTCTTAAGTCTTAAGTAATAGTCGCTAAGTCACTTGTGACGGAGACAGAAGTGTCTGTTTGCTACTCGAGGGATTTGGGAAACCGTCTTGCCGTAACTAATTCCACACAGCTGCGGCACCCGATACGCGCGCTCATGCCAGGCCGTGCGGTGAGTAGAATTACCGGTAAGAGTGTAGCGTGGTCGGTCCGGTGAACTGCGACTGGGCCGCGGAAGTTATGCTCGGTCGGGTTCGCCACCTGCCGAAAGGGAATGTCGTTGTCACAGATACGATGTCTCACGTCGCCCGCACGGTGTAAACCTTTATGATGGGACGTGTGGCTTGCTTGGTCCATAGAGACAAGCAAGATATTGCCTGGTAACTTAAGCGTGCATTGGCAAACAATATAATAAGTTTTCGACAACAGTGTCTTATGGGCCGTCTGTTGGTGCTGTTCAAGGGTATTATTATGCAAAATTTTCAGCGTACAGGAGTTCATTGTTTGGTGGCTTCCCTCAACCAATCTTCACTATATTGTTTTGTAGCGTCTCATCAATAAAATAATTATAGACTTTAATCGTAGCAATTGCATTGATTTGTGGAGCGTCTATCATTTCTACTAAAATATTTTGCACAATAGCAAAAATCATCTGTTTAGATTTGGAAAACACTGAACTCTTCCTTGCACATGCCGTGATCAGTCTGAAATGGCTTCTGAAATATGGTGGCACTTTAATGGACAAAAACTCGACTTACGTGAAACACCGCGCCAACAAAGAAGACGATTAATTGAATGAAAGACAAAATCCGAAAACAGAAACGGACATGACTGCAAAAAGATGAGGGTACAAAGCTGGGTTCATTTTCATATAGGATGTAGTCAGTTCGATTGTCGACACATGTACCTCATCGAAATCCTTCGAGATTCCATTTTGGCATTCATATAGTACATTGACCTCGATTGGGATCATTAGTTTTTATACTGGTTCTGAGTATTGTCTGTTAGTCTTGTCATGACAAGTAGGAAGTGAAGTGTTTTATGTCGTTTTTCCCATGTTGTTAAAAAAATGAGTGGTCTTTCGACCATGTTTTTGAGACGACTGAACTTGTCATTTTGGCGCTCCATATTGTAAAGGTGCATCTGCAGTGGCAAATGTGCCGTGGGGTTCGGTTATGACGATGTAAAGAGCACCGGCTGTGTATCGAAAATCACAACAGAACTACGCCTAACGCAAATTAGTCACCTCATCACCGCAAAAATGAGAGAGAATAAATCATGTGCGAATCAAAAGAAGAATCAAATCGAGCAATCTAGCCTACAGCTATTTCCAACACCCTGGCGATGCAAGGCAGGAATAGCGAGAACAACTTCGAAATCTTCGATTTTTTTTGACAAACGTCAAAGCAGCGACCCATTTTTTGTCAGGCCTGATCCATCAATCTTTCAAATTTCACACGAATACTGCACATCCGAGCATGTGCGAGATTTCGTTACTGCCACACCATCTCTGACCCCCTTTCACAATCACCATATCCTAACCAGACCCGTGGGAGAGCGATAGGCGGAGGAGAGACACCCTAGCTGTACTATACCACCCACCCCACGACTGCGGTAGTGCGGCGTGGGCAATTGAAGAGCCGCCCCAGAAGACCACACTAGTTCTCCCGTAGAAACTCTAAGACACGCTCGTATTAATAATGCAACACTGAGACGGGAAAGTCAAGAGTGGTGTGTACGACATGTCGAGCCCTCGAAATAACACAGGCATTCGGCCAACATATTTCAAGCAGGACAATTGCTGACATAAAGGAGTATAATGTAACATCATCTGAGAATTGCACAAGAAGGAATGTTTGTGTGAATTGCAATAGGCAGCCTTATAGTTTGTAAACAAAACCTGAAGTTTATATAAAGTTATATCTTTTTGTAGAGTTTGTAGGAATTCTTCATGTTTAACAATGAAGGACCGGGCCCCCACGCACATTACTACTTACACCGATTTGCATTGAGATTTATCAATACATGTTTATCAGGAATTTCATCGATATTTTTTACATTCTGTCAATGATTCCGACCCTATTAAACCAGGCCAATCAAATCAGGACTGGATTGAATTTCTGTCTATAAAGACTGCCTCCCTAACACACCAATATTCTCTCCTAATCTATCAGTTTCATGTCAACATCCAATTATCGTCTCCTTCTGACCCGTCTGGCCCCATTCTTCTCGCAAGATGATACTCATCTTGTCACTTAAGATCACACCAACAGCTTTCTGAATTAAGCAGTGCAAAACCACCACAACCCAACGACTGTTTTATGCAGCCACTTAAAGTTTTGTTGACCCCATAAAAAGTTAAAAATGTCTTTTTGAGGGTAAATGAAGCTTATTGCTTTGGTTATTCTTGATGGTTCCCAGTATATGATTCCCATCATATGTATGGTTATAATTGATTTTACAGACAAACCAAATATATATATATATATATTTGAAAGAGTTTTATTCAGCTCTTAGCTCATTCATGCACGGGAACGCTGATGTTTCTCAACGATTGTTTTTTTAGATACAAAAAATCCATTAAAATCAGTGACGCGTTGGATTAATTCAGCAAACATATGGCTACATCTCATTAGCATCCTAATTTGCGTTCAAGTATACAAATAGACAAGGAATTGTATGTTCAGTTTTTACTGCTGGTTGAAAATCGAGATATTCTCTCCTTTCCAAGGGAAACTATACATCAGGGAACCATCCGTTACATTGTGGGACAAAGATGCATTATAATGGACTTGTCGATTAATATTTATAAATTTGGTAGAAAAAAAGGTACGGGTGTTAATTTGTAAGGCGCCAGTGGACAATAAAATCCTTGTTTTGGAACATAAATTTGTGAAAATCTTGATCCTTCCTAAGGTGTAGCTGGTCGCACGTCAATCGTTTTAGTCTTTTGGACTGTTGACAAAAAAACTACCTTGTCACCATATGGTGTTTTAGACTAATAAAATTGAGCTTCTAATTACGCTATAACGCTGACCTGCAAAGGAATTAACTTGTACCAGCCTAGCAAATTGATTTCACTGGGTTTCTTCACGAGAAATTGAGCCGTTATCATTTTTTTGCTTAATTTATTTAATTTCTGTTACATTCAAAAATAACTTTAGGAGAATATTTACCCAAGAGTTCAGACAACTGGTGCAAAAAGTTTGAGCAACAACCAATTGTGTTTGTTGGGTGTTTTCCGTGGATAGATTTTTATTTTATTTGTCTCGTGTACTCCTGTCAAGTTCAGTCATGTAACTCACCTGTTGCTTGAAAAAAAAACTTCTTTTTTGGGGGGGGACTGAACAAGCGCAGACAAAATTAGCGTTTTGAGAAAGCGGGTTGCCAGGGACACAAAGCATCAACCACAACAGTCATCTCACGTAGATTACGTTAGACTCCAGCTCCTGTTATTGTTCAACATTTTGAGAAGATTAAGTGCTTTGGGGTTGGGCTGCATTACCCTCTTCAGCTAACTTTACCCCGCCCCCTAATCCCATGTCTTCAAGTGATTAAGCTTGATCTGTTTTGCTGTAGTTGGTACAACAGAAGCAGTGTACTCATATCTAGGGCTGCTTGTTCGCTTATTGAAAAGAAAGTGCAACTACACGGGGCGAAGTCGCCAGTACAATGGGGAGGGGGCGCAGGGGTGGGTTTTCTCCATGGTGGTTTTGGTCGTCTTTTGAAACCTGCATCTTTGCCCTGAAAGGATTTGGTCAGATTTACATGTTGTGGTTTGCAACTTTTAGGAGAGGACTCCAGCAAATCTGAGAAAACTCGTGATTACTTGTTTGTTCCTTCAAGTCGAGGAATATCCGAGAATTGGGTTTTGCTTGAAAGTATGACTAATTACGGACTCAATGTTGGGACATTCTATCTTCGGGGGGGGGGGCATCCCTCTGGCCATTTCTAGACGTTGCATCCAGCTCAATTATAAAGCCTAGGGGTATCTTCCAAGCCAAGATACAACCCTTTAATCTTTAATGAACTTTACCCCCAACAACTCTGGCAATTCACATCTATATGTTTGATTTAAAACAACCGTTGACGTCTTGCCTTGATTTGATCTCTGTACATCTTGAGATATCCCTCTGGGAATGACAAGACTACAAACAATGGATTCCAAGATGGAACACGGTTAGGATATCGGATATAAACAACAATACTGCCCTATTGACAAGTGACTGGTTTGAAGATTGTAAAGGTGTGGTGAAGGCACCCATCGATTTTTGTTTGGGTGCCCAAGGCACATTTCCTCACGTTGGTTTTCCTGTAGAAAGGTTCTTTTTCTCTCTGTGTGTTAAGCAGATTACATTACAACATCCTCTTTCATCCTTCTGTCAATAATTCTCTTTCTACACATCACAAATTCGCTGCATCTACATCCGGCTTCTTACATGTTCCCACATCCTTTCCACTGATCTTTTATTTCTTTCTTATCTCTCATTCTTATGCGTAAAGCCTAATGGCAAACTTCGGGAATGTCTTAAATGATAATAATTTTATACGAATTCTGCAAGAGTTCAGACATTTTTTCTTCATTACCAACAATTTAATATAATAAAGTTGTTTTCAAATCTGTCATCGCTTCGATTTCTCAAACCCAAGATGCTCCATAAGATTGTTTCTCTTACCTGTGTGAATATAAGTGTGCTTCTTCATGTCAGACTTCTGGTGAAATCGTTTTCCGCAGTACTCACAAGGGTAAGGCCGCGTGTCAGAGTGGATCAACATGTGAGTCGATAAAGTGGATGATCTCTTGAAGGTCTTGCCACACTGCTTGCAGTGGAACGATCTCTCCTGGCTGTGAACTGCCCGGTGCTGACTCAAGCTAACGGCGTGACCGAACGTCTTGTGGCACAGGTCGCAAGCATACGGTCTCTTGCCGCTGTGTGACCGGCGCACGTGAACCTCTAGTCCATGAGGGGTACTGAACACCTTGTCACAGTCCAGGCAGGTGTAAGTACCATGTTGGCCGGGAGAACCACACAGTGTTGGTGAAGGAGTGAACAACTTCCTCTCGGAAGGAAGCTCATCAGAATCCGAGGAGAATCTTCTCTGTAAAGGTGGACGGTCAATCCCCACAAATCCTTGAGGTCTGAAACCTGCCACATCGGGGAGTGTCGGGGCATAGGTGGGAACATTCACTCCCAGCTTGGCCCGGTACCAGTTCATATCCTCAAGAGAGAAGGACTTTAGTAAATCTTTCTCGATTTGTGCAAAGCGGGCTCTGTAGACGTCAGTGTAGCTAAGGCGGCCATCTTTCAGAAGCTCAGATATTTCACGGCTGATAAAGCCTGGGGAAGAAAGCAATATCATGCCGTGCATTATTAAAAGTTGCCATGTTGATTTACCCCCAACCGGATGTGTGGAACAAATTACTTGAAAGAGTGATCTTATTTAGCAGTGACGACAGACGGTCACATTGAGCAGCAGTGATATGCCCTGCCATAGATTTTAGATTCCCTTCAAAAGACTCATGGGTATTGTGGCAATCTTGGAAAGAATAATTTACGGGAAATGGGGATGATTTGAAATAATAAAAGCGGAAGAGATGAGTAAAAGAAGACCGCAAGATTCTTCTAAATGAATAATTGCATTAAACGCCTATGTAACAGATCCAATTACAGCCCATCAACCCTCATTGAACGCAAGTCTTTGATGAAACCGCCCCCGTCGTTAATTGGTCAGCTATTAAGTCAAACCACAATGGGCGTCCTTTATCAAAGAAAAGTAAAGATAATATCCAATCCTTGAGCTGGGTACGCTCGCTCGATTTTTTGAGGGTTTCAATACGCATGCCAATTTGAGGTCAAATTTCCATGTCATAGACAATTCGTCCGAAGCTATTTATAATTTGACATAGAAAACAGGTCAACTATAATGTAGTATACTTTAAATTATTTTAACATTCTGTTCAACAAGGAATGTACGATAAATGATATCAAGTTCACATTAAAATTTTGAAAAAAGGCACGCTACTTTAGACCAATTTCTTGGTGATCAGAGGAATACCCTTTGCCTATGCCAGTAATTCCTTCTTATCAACACCTGTTTTTTCGATCAAGACAGGTGCATTTTAATTGATCGTATCCGATGCAATCACAGCCCAAATGCTGACACGCGATTTTCTAATAAGGAAAGCGTCTCAAGAAAAAAAGCAAACGAAATCTGTAATGGTTGCCCGTGCGCGTCCGTGCCCAGCCAAGTCGCTGTTTCTCCCCCATCAACCATCCAGCCATGCAGGGAAAAATTTCCGAGTTTCATTAAACCCCGATGCTCCAAAAAAAAAAAAGAAAGAAAGAAAGAAAGAAAAGGAGAAGGCAGAATTGTCTCTAGGATAATGTCTGGGATTTTAGGGAATGTATACAGGGAAATTATTGCGTGTTTGGGAACTTTTCGCTTTGGCGATCAAGCATCAGTGACATTGGTTTATATGAACATGCCGATATGCTTGATGACGTTAAAGAAAGCGAAACATGGTTTTCAGCTGACGGCAATTTTTGATTAATACATGTAATAACTTACAGGTGCAACTAAGTAGGTGTCCAATACGAACTTGTAAACTTTTCTTTTCCTTTTTCAGTAATGTGTTGAAATGCAGTTAAATGCCACCCGATGCTAATTAACGGGAATTATGCATCAAACAAACCGAAATAGTCGTAGATGTAATGTGTTTCGAATGGACAGATAATGGATTACAAAAATGTTACATTAGTGTTTCAGACATGTAGAAGGTCAGACATGTAGAAAGCCAGACACATAGAAGGCCATCAGCTTATCGACTTCTGGAATTTTCGTCAGTGATATTACTCCGTTAATGTGCTGGCATATGGCTTCACTTTACTCGCGTGTAGTTATCTGTAATGTTCCGAGTTTGTCTCGAAGTTCGGATTCGCCTTAACATGTCAATGGAATAGTTCACTTGACCTCAGCAGGGATGATCATATACGATTGGGTAATTACCCTTACGCACAGCCTCTAATTACAACTTTGTTAAGTAATTATCAATCATAGAAGTGGTTTTAGCCTGGGTATGGCAGTCGCGCTGCTGCTGTTAACACAAAGCTAATCACCGCCGTCGATTTCTTGCGGCTGTTGATCGTGGGAAAGCAGACGAGGAAAACGAGCCTGGAGACGGGCCGAGATCTCGGCGTTGTTTGGTGGATCAGACCCATGGGCCCTCTTAGCGGTAATTCAGATTTGTAAAGCACTCAAACTATTACTAAAAACTGGTCTCGTTTGCCAGTTTGGCTTGCAGAGTGACTAGGAATCTTCATTGCCGTTCGGCGGCAGAACTACCCGTGTGGGATTTGCCCATCGGTAATTGCTTGGCCAAAGACTGATTTTTTCCCCTGATTAGTGCAGGTGTTTGCAAGCGAGAAATGTCTGGAAATTCCCATAAAACAGCGACAATGTGGAGAATTGGCCATATTGTTATTACCATTGGCCGGCGGTGAAGGGATGTCATAGCTGGAGATCTCACTGGGCCACCGCTGGCTGGGGCTACCTAGGGGTCGTTGTGGTGGGTAGCCTAGAGGAAGGGAGCAGGGCAAGATGGTGATTGGTCCCGGTAGAGGCGGTCTCTGTGACATGGCGGTCATTTCAACCAAGCGTTGGTCGATGCTTTGAGTTGGGCTGTGTTGCTTGCCGGGCACCGCAGAAGCTTCATACGGTCCAATAGTCACGGCTCGTTCAATCTCCAAGTCGCAGCCAACGGGTAGCTCTGGGGAGCGAAAAACGTTATTAAAACTAGATGGTGAAATGGATTGGCTGTCGACTGAGCAGTCAGGCGAGACGGCCAAAACGGCAGTTTCTGATGAACACAAACAAGAGGGAATGCTTTCCAGAGTCCCCGTTGAATCTACCGTCGTGATGGTGGTGAATTGACATTACGCCGTGCTAAACACACTATCTGCGAATCAGCGAAAATGAAATGGGATGGAGAACGAGAAGCACGCTACAAACTGATAATCATGCACTTGACACAATTGCATCCCTCTCGCTAGAACTCGCCACATAATTCATGCTAGTTCACATCTGTAGTACCTTCACAGCACGTCCCAAATCTCAAACGCTAAAGCATAGTCTGATTAGCCATGAAAATTATGTACACATCAACATTGAATTCTTTATAAGCGTGTGCGAAAATATTGAACCAAAAATTACACAAATTAAAAACATTATTATATGGAGACTTTGCAGGCTACCACAAAATGAAAATTCATCCGCGAT